>NW_022630150.1:3763020-3956610 GCF_010909765.2 Amblyraja radiata | reverse complement strand
TTACCACACCAACAACCACACCAACAACCACACAGACCACACCAACAACCACTCCAACGACCACACCAACAACCACACAGACCACACCAACAACCACACAGACCACACCAACAACCACACGGACCACACCAACAACAACATCCAAAAAAGACACCACCACGTTGACTACCACACTGACACCGGAATTGCCGAGAGAGTCCACCACACTTACCACCACAGCAACATCAGATTACAGCACATTGTGCACAACAGTGCCCCCTGAACCGCCCAGCATTGTGACCACAGTGTCCAGCACAATGCCCAGCTCATCGAGCCCAGTGACCTGTGTGCTCATGTGCGTTCCATACACTGAGCCCATCTCACCAACCACCCTGTCCACCACTCCATTCAGCACTCTGTGCACGACATTGGCCGCTGGGTCCAGTCCAGCCGCCAGCACATCACCCACAATGTCTAACGCATCGACCAGCAGGTCAATTCCAGTGTCTGACACATCAAGCAGCTCTTCAACCACAGTTACCAGCCCACCAGCCAACAAGATCACCAGTGCGTCTACTTCGACTACCACTGCAATGAATCGATTAAATACAACCACGAAGCAAGTCTTGACAACAGCTGTCACCACTCATCTGACCACTGAAACCACCACCACAAGATCTACCACAACAAAGTCACCAGGTAATTGCTCATTTTGTTAGTTAGAGTTTTTGCATAGCTGTAAACTTTCTGTTTGGTCGATAACACTCCTGAAAGTCTGTACTCTCCTTTTGCTCTGGTATTTTATTTCATTCACATGTTTAAACTATTATGTTTATTATTAATGTTTAATGTTTAATGTTGTATTCTTAATTGTTACTGTATGTCGGGAGATTGCAACCTTCACGTGGTCCGCCCTGTTTCGACGAATGCAATCAACCTGGCATGCACAATCAAATAAGATCAAATAGAACAAGCTGTCCTACAACTTTTGGCTGTGCACGCCATACGCAAGAGTTGGCCAGAGTCGTGTTGTTACTTGCGAGCGGAGCACCAAGGCAAATTCCTTGTATGTGTACATACTTGGCCAATAAACGTATTCATTCATTCATTCAATACAGCTCAGTTTCTATTTCGACATAGATGCTTACTATTTCCAGTATTTTCTGGTTTTTTGAAGTTATAGTCTATGCTTCTGTGTTTTTTAATGAATAGAACCTGAATATGTTTCATGGAGATGTGCGGGGCAACTTTTTTACACAGTGAGTGGTGGGGGCCTGGAATGCATTGCCAAGGGTGGCGGTGGAGGCATATACAATAATTATGTTTAAGAGGCTTTTAGAGAGACCTGTGCTGTACTGATCTATATGTTAATATGCAGCAGTAAATTCCGGAAAAATTCAATAGGTCATGCGATATCTGTGGAAAGAGATACAGAGTTACAGTTAAGATTGAAGTACGTCAGATCAGGGGAAACTTTTTTATTAGATTTCATTTTTATTTAGATTTTCTTCATTTTCATCTAATATTAGAGCCACTGTTCCACATGAAACAAATCCAGCAGTATTTCTATTATCTGCTTTTTGGGATTGAACAGTCTTTCATGATGTTGTTTTACCTGCATTATGCACTTTTCCATTGAGTAATGTGTTGTTGATTTCATGGTTAATAATTCAGGATGTTTCCATAGGAAATTAGATCGGAAAGGCAGAACTTTGCATAGCAACAACTTTCAACATGTCTTCCATGGAGGAGAGGGAATGTATTACCAGATTTACAAAGAGGGAACTTAGAATTCCATCACAATTTATTAGATGGCAAAGTTTCATGTGGTGAGGCAGGTTGGGACATCTATCTGGGCCAATACTGGAAAGAGCTAGCAAGAGATGGTAACAGTTGGATACTCCAGTTGAAACAATCCCTATACGCCCCCAAGCTGTTGAATACCCTACCCAGGGCTATGAGAGACGGACAGACAGACAGACAGACAGACAGACAGACAGACAGACAGACAGACAGACAGACAGACAGACAGACAGACAGACAGACAGACAGACACACAAGATCAGGGTTTTATGTATAGAAATATTTTTATATAAATCTTGTGCTATTAATAGTAAGGACACTGTTTTAAATTGTATTTTTGTTTAGACCTGTGTTTTTTGAGGAAAGCACTTTGGGTTGCATTCAATTGAATGAAAAGTGCTATATAAATAAAGTTACTATTAATTATTGCACCAAGAGCCTTGCACCTTGTACGTGGACCTTGAACATCCATGCCAAGGAAGAATGCAGCGCAACCATAAATAAGCATTAGCTTGATACTGGTTTCATAGTGCAGTACAGATGCTTGTAAAGTGATGTTTATCAAAGACTGCTTGAATGGAAATCTTATTATCTGTTATTGTAGATAAAAACCCTTGTCAGAATGGAGGGACCTGGGATGGTGATGACTGTGACTGCCTAGACAACTACGAAGGCGAATTTTGCGAATTTGTAGAAGATACGATTGAATTAGGTGTGTCTATTTTCAAATGAATCACATTTTATGTTATTTTAATGCTACTGACAATAGACAATAGACAATAGACGATAGGTGCAGGAGCAAGCCATTTGGCCCTTCTAGCCAGCACCGCCATTCAATGTGATCATGGCTGATCATTCCCAATCAGTACCCCGTTCCTGCCTTCTCCCTATATCCCCTGACTATTTTTAAGAGCCCTATCTAGCTCGCTCTTGAAAGCATCCAGAGAACCTGCCTCCACCACCCTCTGAGGCAGAGAATTCCACAGACTCACCACTCTCTGTGAGAAAAGTGTTTCCTCGTCTCCGTTCTAAATGGCTTACCCCTTATTCTTAAACTGTGGCCCCTGGTTCTGGACTCCCCAAACATCGGGAACTTGTTTTCTGCCTCTAGTGTGTCCGAGCCCTTAACAATCTTTTATGTTTCAATGAGATTCCCTCTCGTCCTTCTAAACTCCAGAGTGTACAAGCCCAGCTGCTCCATTCTCTCAGCATATGACAGTCCCGCCATCCCGGGAATTAGTCTTGTAAACCTACGCTGCACTACCTCAATAGCAAGAATGTCCTTCCTCAAGTTAGGGGACCAAAACTGCTCACAAAACACCAGGTGTGGTCTCACCAGGGCTCTGTACAACTGCAGAAGGACCTCTTTGCTCCTATATTCGATTCCTCTTGTTATAAAGGCCAACATGCCATTCGCTTTCTTCACTGCCAGCTGAACCTGCATGCTTACTTTCATAGACTGGTGTACAAGGACCCCCAGATCCCGTTGTACTTCCCCTTTTCCCAACTTGACGCCATTTAGATTGTAATCTGCCTTCCTGTTTTTGCTACCAAAGTGGATAACCTCATATTTATCCACATTATACTTCATCTGCCATGCATCTGCCCACTCTCTCAACCTGTCCAAGTCACCCTGCATTCTCATAGCACCCTCCTCACAGTTCACACTGCCACCCAGCTTTGTGTCATACTGCTTTTGTCTTCTCCCTGCTAGACAGACTGAACCAACTGTGTAGAAAGGAACTGCAGATGCTGGTTTATACCGAAGATAGATACAAAGTGCTGGAGTAACTCAGCGGGTCAGGCAGCATCTCTGGGGGAAAAAGGAAGGGTTTGTTTTGGGTCGGAACCCTTCTTCAAACCTACGTACCTCTCTGTCCTGAATCCCAGCTTGTACATTTTTCAGGAAATGAGAGTCCAGCTTAGAGTCATAGAGTGATACATAGTGGAAACAGGCCATTTGGCCCAACTTGCCCACTCCGGCCAACATGTCCCAGGTACGCTAGTACAACCTGTCTGCAATTCCCCCATATCCCTCCAAACCTTTTGGATCTTATTTTCCATATGAGATAAGATCTTGACCAACTTGTGTTTGATGAATTGTATCTGATGATTTGCAGATGAAGTTGTGGCCATTGTTGAAGTTACACTCAGGATAGTGGACGAAGTATTTTCAGAAGCGCTAACGGATGACCAATCAATTGAATACCGTGAATTTTTGCAAAGGTTTAAAGAACAGGTCAGTGCCCAGAACTAGATACTGTGCTCCCAATTGTCACATAGTATCTCTAGCATTAGTTAAGTCATGTCAAGTTGAGTTTATTGTCAATTGCACAAGTACAGTCACGTACAGGTGAAATAAAAATTGTCCTTGTGGTAGTATCAAAGGCACACGGACTCAGACAAATGCACAAAGCATACAATCAACAAGAAAGCTAAAATAAAAAGACTGGTGTTTTTTTGTTGGATACTGTCATTGCTTGGCACTTGTGTGGCATGGATGTTATTTGCGACCCATTTGCCCAAGCGTGGATCTTGTCCAGGTCTTGCTGCATTTTTACATGGGCTGCTTCAGTAACTGAAGAATCGCAAATGGTGCTAAACATTGTGCAAACACCAGCGAACATCCCCGCTTCTGACCTGATGTTTTAAGGAAGGTCATTGAAGAAGCAGCTATAGATGTTTGGGCCTAAGGTACTCCTACAGAGTTGGGTTATGTCTTTACCACCTTCCAAGCCGCGGAGTGTGTTTGACCGTCCCGACGAGAGGGCCTGTACATCGAGCTGTCCGTAGCGGCGACTACGGAGGGTTCATGGCCCCGACCACGGGTGAACAAGGAGGAGGCCTGACTGAACACCACAGTGCCTTCCACCACAGTGAAGAATGCTGTGGTGGATGTTTGTGTTAAATCTTATTTTGTATTGTATGTTTTTTTCATTGTATCACTGCTGACAAATTCATTTCACTGCACCTTCGGGTGTATGTGATGAATAAAATTGATCTTTGACCTTACCACCACAACAATCCTCTTTGTGCAAGCTATGATTCCAGCCAGTGGAAGATTTTTGATCTGGTTGTTTCTGGTTGACTCTAGCATAACCAGGGCTCCTAGATCAAATACGGCCTAGATATCATGATATCACATATTGTTTTTATTCCAGATATATAAGATTACCACCCACTGCAGTGGCTAATTAGTACCCATTTGCCAATAGTTGATCAATTTAAGGCTCCCCAAAATTCCCTTCAATCTTTCCCAATTTCCATCCAATTTTACTTCGGAGTCACGTGAGTGACTACGTGAAGAAGCCCGCCAGGACGCATGCGTTTCATTGCGCTACACGCATTGCAACTCGTCATTGTTGGGAGGAAGGACGTTCCTCCGAAACGGCAGAGTTTCGAACCTGCAACAGAAAGGCAAGGGAACGTCGTTATTTACTTACCTTTTCCTACAGGAAGGCTGTTGAAAGCTGGCAAGGGAGGAATCTGCAACAGCAGGTAGCCAGCAAACGGCCACTAGCACGACAGTCCCTTAGCGGGAGTTCGTGCGACTTCAGCTGGGGGGGGGGGGGGAGGGGGGAGTACCCTGGAGCCGTCAGCCCGACATCTCGGCAACAGCCCAAGGACCTACGCTACGGGGTCCGTGGGGCTGCGGGAGGAAGGACGTTCCTCCCAAACGGCAGGCTGAGAACCAGCACAGGTAAGAGAATTCTCCTTACCTTTTCTTTACAGACGTCGCTGCCGTTTCTGAACAACAGCAGGCAGCCAGCAGGACGTCAGCACAGAGCCATAGACGTCGCTGCCGTTTACTGAACAGCAGTAGGCAGCAACTAATGTCGGCACCAGCATCTCCCATAAGGGAGCAAGTGCCAAAACCTCACCCCAAACGGGTAGAGGATCAGAGCCAACAACCCACAGAGACAGTGGGTTGTATTTATGTTCTGTCCCCTTTTTTTAAACAAGGGGACATAGGAGAATAGAAGGCATGCTAACTCCCGTTATGGGAACAGCTGTGTCCAACTTTCTCCCGACTCGCTCCCACACCGGTCAGGGCGGGAGAGGGAGCAAAACTAATGTTTTTCCCCGCATGGGTCTTTACAGAAGGGGAAGCTGGACAAAGGAGTGTCCACAGGTGCTACTAGTGAAGCTGGCTGGGGAAGACAGCGGAATCGCAGGCAGCCAGCAGCAGCTGTAGGCACGTTTTATCTCCCGCTTTGGGAAGAGCAGTGCCGACTTTTGGTTTCCACTCCGGCCAGAACACCACGGCCGGGCAGGAGACCATTCATATTTACTTCAAGTTGACTTTTGACAGTCAAGTAAGGCAGCAGACGGGGTGGAACGACGTTCACCCGTAGCTACGATTTAACTTGGACCTGCAGGTAAGAGTTGCAGTCTTTTTGTATTTCCTTGCTAATTGCAGGTGCAGAAACAACGGGCTGCGATAAAGCTGGTGGGCTAGATGAAATCAGCTGTGCCAGATGTCCTCCACACGGGCCATATCCACTCCACGGAAGAACAGTAAGGACAAAGCTCGAAACGGAGGACCGTGGAGCAGCGGGCAACCAGCAGCAGCCAGCGGCACTTGGATCACCCATAGTGGGATCAGCTGTGCTCAATGTCGCCTCCGCACCAGCCAGGTCCACGCGGCTAGGCGGGAAGGCTAGACACAAAACAAACAAGGTCGTGGACTCAGGGGAGTCCGACTTTGAATAACCGCAGGCGGCCAGCGCCCGAGAGCGCTGGAACGGAAGAAGCGGTGTATGGAGCTTTGCTTCAATATGACAGACTCCGGGATATGGAGTCGGGTCACTGTGGGCACTATGATAAACTCACAGCAGTACCTCTTTCAGGGCTGCACAGTGCTTCTACCTCATCAGAGGGGAGCACTGCGGGTCAGTTCTGGGCTGACCTGGAAGAGGGGTCCGCAGAAGAAAAGATAAGCTCGAAGGACCGGTATCCAAAACATGAGTCTTTTAAAGGCCATGGCCCAGGCCGGCCTTCCTGGAAGATGCGGACCCCCATCGCCGAACAAAACCGAAAAATCCAGACTCCAGCGCTACAACAGCAGCGAAGAACCTACAAGAGGTAAACCTGCCACTAGAAACTGTGGAGGTAGGTGGGTCTGGTTCCCTACAATATACAATGGGAACGGAGATTGGGTAGAGTTTACACTTTTTTCTGAATGCATGGAGCATGATTAAGCAGTATCCAGGGATATACAACAGAGTTTACACACTAGTACAGCCCTCCAGTTCAATATATACTGAACCAAATGTTCATGCTTTTGATAAGGGAATCAAAAGCGCAAGCTGAACTGAAGCGGGTTTTCACATGATAATGTAATTGAGAAACTCAACACGAACTATTAGAATTCGTGTCCTATATATTTATCAAAGACAAAATAGATACCTTTGTTACTGCTTAACAATATAACCCAAAGGTTGCTTCAATGGACAGCATCGATTTAAAAGATGCTTACCATTCAGTGCCTATACGAGGTGACCACAGATGTTACTTAAAAATTCTACTGGATGGAACAACTCTGACAGTATTAAGCACTGCCAAATGGGTATCATCAGCTCAGGCTGTACATGGCATATTTAAATGACATACTCATTATGGGCAAAACTTTGGAATTGGCCAAACTGTAACAGCCACAAAAAAGTTATTTGGAAAACAGATTTATTTTCATCCAGTTAAATCTAAACTAACGTCTTCCACTACTATGGACTACCTGGGGTTTCACCTTTGACTCAGTTCACATGTCGGTGACTCTGCCTAAGGGAAAGGCGAGAGATTTAATAGAGGTTGCAATAACCTAACTGACATCAGCAAACCATTCATCAGATTGGTAGCAAAGCAATTGGCATAATAATGGCTGCCTTTTTTTCCAGCCACAATTTTGGACCTCACTACCAAAACAAACAGAGAGCAAAATACAAGCACTCTAAATTATGCAGATCACTTTGACAGATCTGTGAAACTACCAATCAAGCTAAAATGGAACTAAAATGGTGGATAGACAACATCTGGCCTTGTTCCTATCCAAGCATTGTCAGTAACCTTTCCAAGGTACTACAATCTGATGCCAGTGCACTTGGGTGGGGAGCCACCAATACCAATACCACCGTGGTAGCATACAATAACCACAGGGTGGAAACAAATCGACATCATGTGACAACCTGGCTATACAAATTGGCAATGGTGTATCCAGAGAGATATTTGGATATCAGCCACTTACCTACCAGGAAGACTAAATTCTGTGGCAAATACCAGGTCACGCAAATTATGGAAAACACCAAATGGATGTTGAATAAAATAGTATTTGCTGATATCACAGCAAAACATGGAACTCCAGATGTCGATTAATCCGCGTCCAGACTTAACCACCAGTTATCAAGTAATGTTACGCGGGAACCAGACCCTGAGGCAGCGGCGACAGATGTATTTTTCGCTCCATTAAGGGGAATTGTTTATTTACGCATTTTTCCCTCCTTTTTCCTGCCTCATCAGTCGGGTATTAAGGAAATACAACAAGACTCTGTATCTGGTATTAATAGTACCCGATTGGCCTACAACCATGGTTCCCAGTGGTATCGAACGTGGAGTCAGAGACATGAACATCCAATCTGTTCTGGAATATCTGGCAGGCCTCCAATGTGATGAGGGGCTCAGTTACAGTGCCATCAACTGCGCCAGAAGTGCCCTATCGACTTACCGATGGCAGGGGACAGAGCATTACACTGTTGAGACTCACCCACTGGTACAAAACTTATGAGGGGAATTTTAATACTATCCCCAAGAACCAGATACTCCCAAATATGGGATGTAAGAATAATCCTGAAGATGCTCAGGAATTGGTCTCCAGCAACAGTTCTGTCCCTACACAGACTGACAGAAGTGCCTTATTGACCTACCTATTGCAGGGGACAGACCATTACACTGTTGAGACTCTCCCACTGGTACATACCCATGAGGGGAACCAGATACTCCCAAATATGGGATGTGAGAATATCCTGAAGTTGCTCAAGAATTGGTCTCCAGCAACAGTTCTGTCCCTAACCAGACTGACATTAACAGTCATACTAAAGCTATTGGTCACGGCACGAAGGATACAGTCACCACAAACACTAGACTGGACAACATAATTTCTCAACAGATAAAATTAAGTTTCATATCTTTGAGATAATAGCAGAACAGAAAAAGGGATCAGCAGGCCTCAATATACAATTAGGTCATACCCAACAGATGACCGTCTGTATATAATAAGACATCTGTCGTTATACATGAAGAAAACGAATATCCTAAGAGGCTATGAAAAGGCACATTTTGGTCAGCCACTAGCAACCACACCAAGTGTGACGGTCCAGACCATCTCAAGATGGCTGAAACAGTTGCTAACCCAGGCTGGGGTGGATACTAAAATTTTTTAAAGTCTTTTCCACCAGGGCTGCAGCTACAGTTACATCGGCAGCATACAGTTGGATGTACCAATGGACCAAATCCTCAAGGCAGCAGGATGGTCTGGAGGGGAAACATTCCAATTATTTTGTAATAAACCAGTAATGAAACCTGGAACGTTTGCAGAAACAATTTAAGTTCTGTAAATTAAATTAAACCCATAAAAGGGGTTATAAACTTGTGTTAAACATTTTATGATTTCAAAGTCGAATTCATGTCCAAATTATGTTAACACAATTCCTCCCACAGTCAAGGCAGACGTGATGCATGGACTCGTTCCACGCCATGAAATCACAGAGCTTTAAAATCTTCACGTAGTCACTCACGTGACTCCGAAGTAAAATAGTAAGATTAAACGAGAACTTACCAGTTTGAAGTTTGATCTGTATTTTATGAGGAGTTATGATGAGGGATTACGTGCCCTCCGCTCCCACCCTGATCATATACTTAACTGGTACCTGTTCTCTAATCTTACTATGTTTAGTCATTACAGTTATCTGTGATCTCACACCGCTGCTTTGAAGAATGACACGCATGCGTCCTGGCGGGCTTCTTCACGTAATCCCTCATCGTAACTCCTCATAAAATACAGATCAAACTTCAAACTGGTAAGTTCTCGTTTAATCTTACTGTTCTCTATAAGTACACTCCAAAATTATTGCTTTTATGGCCAAATTCCCCCTCCCATTCCAAATCTGACCTTTCTGTCCTAGGCCTCCTCCATGGCCAGAGTGAGTCTCACCGTAAATTGGAGGAGCAGCACCTCATATTTCGCTTGGGTAGTTTACACCCCAGCGATATGAATATTGACTTCTCCAATTTCAGGTAGTCCCTGCTTTCTCTTTCTTTCCCCTCCGCTTCCCAGCTCTCCCACAGCCCACTGTCTCCACCTCTTCCTTTCTTCTTCCCGCCCCCCCACCACCACATCCGTCTGAAGAAGTGTCTCGACCCGAAACGTCGCCTATTTCCTTCACTCCGTAGATGCTGCCTCACCCGCTGAGTTTCTCCAGCATTTTTGTCTACCTTTTAATGCCAATGTCATATTTGCTATAGCCAACTTCAAATGTACACATAATGTATATATATAATGTGTTTTATGAGAAATAAATCAAGAGAACCAGGCCAAACTCAAGGTACAATTGCTCAAATACAATTTGTATCCCAATCTTAACCCTACCTTAAACAGAGGTCTAACATTAACTATCTATTCATTCCTTGTGAAACTCCTTGCTCTGAAGTAACTTGTTCTGAAGTGACTAGCTACAGCATTCTATTGGTGGTGGGTCAGGTAGTTTCACTTTGACAAAAATGGAGCTTACTTCCACAAGGCAGAACACATTTGCTGGAATTCAGGATCCATGACATCTTGAGATATACAATTCAATGCAGGCAAGGTCTTCTAATCTACCAACTTTGTAGAGAATGGATGGTGGCATTAGATGGCATAAATTCTACTCACCAACCCAAGACACCATGTACTCCAGTATGTGTTGCTTCATTTGTTAAAGAACAGTGAATGGAATTTGGACTTGTTTAATGAAAAAAAATACATGGCAAAGTATATCTTGACTTTCTTCCATTAATAAAATAAAATTAACATTCATATGCAGGAAAACTCACATCGCTTCATGTTATTTTTTCAGATGGACACCATTTACAATAAGATACGAGGATACAAAGGAGTGAAGATTTTAACGATTCGGTAATCTTCGCGATAGCCCACTGATAGATGCCTGATTTGTGTTTTGCATGGATGGTGTCAAATTAGGAAAAGGGGAAGTACAATGAGATCTAGGGGTCCTTGTTCATCAGTCACTGAAATGAAGCATGCAGGTACAGCAGGCAGTGAAGAAAGCAAATGGCATGTTGGCCTTCATAACAAGAGTAGTTGAGTATAGGAGCAAAGAGGTCCTTCTGCAGTTGTACAGGATCCTAATGAGAACACACCTGGAGTATTGTATGCAGTTTTGGTCTCCAAATTTGAGGAAGGACTTTCGTGCTATTGACGGAGTGCAGCGTAGGTTCACGAGATTAATTCCTGGGATGGCGATATGTTGATAGAATGTTGCGGCTGGACTTGTATACTCTGGAATTTAGAAGGATGAGAGGTGATCTTATTGAAACATATAAGATTATTAAGGGTTTGGACACGCTAGAGGCAGGAAACATGTTCCCGATGTTGGGGGAGTCAGAACCAGCCTCCACAGTTTAAGAATAAGGGGTAAGCCATTTAGAACGGAGATGAATAAAAACATTTTCACACAGAGGGTGGTGAATCTGTGGAATTCTCTGCCTCAGAAGGCAATGGATGCCAATTCTCGGGATGGTTTCAAGAGAGAGTTAGATAGAGCTCTTAAAGATAGCGGAGTTAGGGGATATGGGGAGAAGGCAGGAATGGGGTACTGATTGTGCTAATCAACCTACAAACCTGTAAGTCTTTGGAGTGTGGGAGGAAATTGAAGATCTCGGAGAAAACCCACGCAGGTCACAGTGAGAATGTACAAACTCCGTACAGACAGCACTCATAGTCCGGATCGAACCCGGGTCTCCGGTGCTGTATTCGTTGTAAGGCAGCAACTCTACTGCTGCGCCACCGTGACAGAAAATTCTGAAATATATTCATTGATTTTACCTATTGAATCTGATGTCCCATGAAATCAAGATTTCAAATCATGGCCAATGTGAAATTCAATGTGATTATTCAGGATTATGACCTGACGTCATTAACTTTCCCACATTGCTCTTGCCTGAGCAATTCTGGTCCTTCACTTGTGGGGATGAGACAGTGATCTCCAAACTGGCCCAGCAGCTCAGCCAGTTGTAAAACCAGTCACAAGAGAATGGGCAATGAGTGAGTGCATAACATGAGAACAAAAATAATTAGAAAACAAATCATTCTAGGTTGTCTTGACAAGACCAAGGAAATGATAAAGGTAGACAAAAATGCTGGAGAAATTCAGCGGGTGAGGCAGTATCCATGGAGTCAGAGAGACCCGAAATGTCGCCTTTTTCCTTTGCTCCATAGATGCTGCCTCACCCACTGAGTTTCTCCAGCATTTTTGTCTACCTTCGATTTTCCAGCATCTGCAGTTCCTTCTTAAACAAAGGAAATGATAAACATGTTTCACAAAAAACTATTCTAATGTCTGTTATAACGATGAATACTAAAAGTTGAACCATTTACTTACATTCTAGCCTCAGAAGAACTTATTGCTCAAGTTTTAGGTTGAGGTTTCAGGTCTAAAACAAGCCTGATGAAGAAACAAGAGTAAATTAAGAAGATATTAAACTCAATTCCTTGAACAATACCAGAGCCTTTCATTGACAGATGATAGATGCAGTGTTAAACTTGATTGGTGCCAATCATCTTTCTTTTTGCTCAATAGGAGCGGCAGTATCATCGTGGATCACGAGGTTATTCTGGCCACGAACTCTTCGGAAGCAGTTTCTCATAATTTTCTCAATAAAACAGCCGAAGAAATTAAAACAACTCTTAAAGATACAACTTCATCAGGAGGTAAACTCAAAACCCCAAATTAACACGAAACAATTTTTATGAAAGCAAGTTATTCACATAACCCTGAATTTTAAATTTCAGGCAACAACACTGGATTTCATATTGACACTTCCTCTGTAGGCGTTAAAGAAGCTGTTCTCACTGGTAAGTCACGCAGTTTATTGTTTATTGTTTAGCGAGACCAGGCAGGTAGAGCAAAATGTTCTTTATTAACGAAATAACACTTGAACAACGCGCGTACTTAGTCGGGAATGAACGATGTAAGCTCCTGTCATCGAGCGAAGGAAATGGGCGGTGTTTCGGGTCGTGACCCTTCTTCCGTTCAGTCTGAAGAAGGGTCTCGACCCGAAACTTCGCCCATTTCCTTCGCTCCACAGATGCTGCCTCACCCGCTGAGTTTCTCCAGCATTTTTATCTACCCACATGGAAGTACAGATTATTTTTCAAAATTGGTAAGTTCAAAGTAACGAATTGCATAGAACGATGTGAGCAATTGTTCCTCTGCCACACGACATGAAAGTTAAAAAAAAATTATAATTGAAGTTTGATAATAACTTGAACTTTGTATATCCTTGACAGCTGATTGTGCTTCAAAGGTTCCAGAGAAACTAAACCAGTATTATACACTGGTTGTGATTGGTATGAAGACCATTTGTGCTTCAGTCTGTAATTCGGCAAGGAAGGACGCAATGAAATGTGGAAATGGAATGTGTGGAATGAAAAGTAATGGACCCAATTGCTAGTAAGATTTCACAATTAACTAAATGTTGTTCTCTGAATATGTTTATACCTTCATGGCCATATTATTGTTATGATGAGGGTGCTGCATGGTGGAGACAACTACCTTTAGAATTAGGCATTAATCCAAGGTCCACTCCGCTCTTTTAGAAATATTTCATTGCACTGCTTTAAAACAGAGCAGAAGAATTCTCCTTAATGTGTTGGCCAATATTTGTGTCTCAACCCAAAATCACTGGAAGAGATCAGTTGATCGTGATGTTATATTCTTTCCTTTTAGAAGACTGTATATTTGCCTTTTTTGTTGCATCTTGCCTTAATATCAAACTTGGTGACCAACATAAAAATGAACAAAATTAAGACATTTCTATTTTAAGAAGTAGTCATTTCTTCCCTTTGAGAAATATTTAAACTAAACTCCTGTGATTAAACAGGCTTTCCTACATCATTCATGTTCAAATTCATGGTGGATGACTCGGTACTATCTGTAGTGGCCATTTGGCTTAATTTTGTGTGTAATAAATTATGGCACTTGCCTTTAAATTTTGTCTGCCTGTAAGAGGGAGCAATCTCTTGAACGATGTAATAATCTGCCATTATACTATCACAGAGTTCTCTCCATGACTGTCCTCAACTTGTAGAGCAAGATGATTACACCTTGACCCTTGCGTGACCCCTAGCTATCACTGGCGAAAATAGGATCGGCCAAAAACCAACAAAAACTGAAGCTGCCATTGTAAATATGCTTAGATCTATGTGTAGTGCTGCCAGCAGCAAATACGCTTTAAACAGAAGAATAACAGTTGCTGTTATTAACAGGTAGGGTTGCCAACTGTCCCGTATTAGCCGGGATATCCCGTATATTCGGCTAAATTGGTTTGTCCCATACTGGATCGCCCTTGTCCCATATTTGACCGCTACTACTCGGGTCGAGGGGACTGTCGGGCTGGAGCGCCGCTTCCGGCCCCGCATCACCCTTCCCGACGTAGTGCAGCCCATGGAGTGCAGCAGCAGCACCTCGCCCGTGGCCCCGTCGGTCGGCAGCCCGGCCAGCTGTCCGACCTTCGGACCTTCGCTTACCGCCAACACCACCATCCCTCTTTCTCATGGCCGATCATCGGTTCATTTGTTGGATGGGGTGCCGAACTTTGCACACGATGTCGCGCGCAGAAGTCCGGCGCCCGGGCCAAACACGTTAGCTGGCCTGCCGACTAGGCTTTGTGTGCAGTCCAGCACCCGGGCCAACTCATCACGAACCCAGCCACGGCTGAGTCGGTCAAAGAATTGCCGTCGGGAATTTGTCCCGTATTTTGACCTTTTGTCCCTTATTTGAAAGTGAGAATATTGACAACCCTATTAACAGGGCAACGTTCATTGATCATGTTGACATACAGGGGAAATATGGTGCCTTTGGTAGAGAGACTGTGGCCTCAAGTGTCCACTCCAACTTCCTGATGGAGTCACAGAATCATAGTCACACAACTCGCCTCTTCAGCCCAACATGTCCATACCGACAATCATGTCCGACCTGAGCTAGTCCTGTTTACCTGTATTTGGCCCATATCTCTCTACCCTGCCCAATCTCTCCCTTTACCCCAGACCCTTGAGTCCTTTTAAATCTGTAGTAAGAACTGTAGATGCTGGTTTAAATCGAAGGTAGACACGAAATGCTGGAGTGACTCAGCGGGTCAGGCAGCATCCCTGGAGAGAAGGAATGGGTGATGTTTCGGGTCGAGACCCTTATTCAGACTGAAGAACCTGCCCTCGTTCACATCAATTATATAGATGATATAAATGTGATTTTTTAAATTTTATTTTCTTCCAGTTGTGACGTGTCTCAAGACTACTGGTACTATGGTGATTACTGCAACCATATGATTCATAAAAAAGGCTTCATTGCTGGTTTATCAGTAACACTTATTGTCCTTCTTCTTGGCCTTTTGGCTCTTTTGATCAACAATGTGAAGTTTTGCAAGATCCTAAACCTAACACGAACCAAAAGGTGTGTTGAAATATATCCATATTTATTATATTTTTATGTATCACCTATATGTAATAAAAATTTAAAAAAATTGCATCCAAGAGGTTGTGAGGAAAGCAAATTCAGCTCCCAAAAGAGTAGAGAAGGCAAAAACCTTCAAAGCTTAAAATGTTACTGAGAGTGCACTTTAGTTTAGTTAGTTTAGTTTGGAGATACAACGTGGAAACAGGCCCTTCGGTCCACCGGATCCATGTTGACCAGTGATCCCCGCACATTAACACTATTCTACACCCACTTGGGACAATGTTTTAGCTATCTCTCCTTGGATCCCATGCCATCCAACCTTCCAGAACAGCCCACCATGCTGACCCTTGTCCAGTTCCTGCTGATATCCATATATACATCTACAAGTCTGCCCTCATCAAACCTTTTGGTCACATCTTCAAACAACTCAATCAGATTCACGAGCCACAATCTGCCACGCACAAACCTGTGCTGACTATCTCTAATCAGCCCTTGTCCATCTAAATGCATGTATATCTTATCCCTCACAATACGGACCGGGTATTGCATCTCTTCCGGTTCCTTGGGAAGGTGATGTAGAATGGGAAGAATGATGAGTGGGGATGGAACAAGGAGTGGTCACTTGGAGGAAACATGAGACTGGTTCAAGTGTTTACAGAGAATGAAGATCTTTGGATATTAAAGAAAAATGGTGCAATCGCATTAATGCAGGGATGTGCAGCTGTTTTTAAAGATCAGTCATATTGAATGCAGAACACACAAGATGTCAGATAAACTAATCCTGCTTCGAGATGTACAAAGCTTTCTATTACAGGGTGGGGTTAGATTTTGCTTCTGAGCTGAAATTTCAGGACTTTGGATCAATATTAACGAATGGGCTCGCCCCGCATTACCTCTCTGAGCTGCTCCACCTATATGCTCCTGCCCGGTGCCTCAGGTCAGCTGATCAGCTGCTCCTTGAGGTACCAAGGTCTAAGCGGAAGCTCAGAGGGGATAGAGCCTTTTCTGTTGCTGCTCCGGCACTCTGGAACACCTTGCCGCTGCACATCAGACAGGCCCCCTCACTGCCCATCTTCAAATCCTCCCTAAAAACACATTTATATTCTTTGGCTTTCGACACTGGCTGAGGCATTGCTCCTGTTTTTAGTGCTTTTAATGTCTTTTAATTTTTTGTGTGTTTTTTATAGTCCTTCGTTTTACGGTTTTTAATGGTTTTTAATTGTTTGTAATAGCTTTTTGTTCATGAGTTCTCATGTACAGCACTTTGTGGCAACTGCAGTTGTTTAAAGTGCTTTATAAATAAAGTTATTATTATTATAATTATTAATGTGACAATTTAGGTCCTCATTATGGAATTTCTGGAGATGAATGTGGTTTTCATGGCTGGCTGCTCTTACACATCTCATTGATATATATTGTTGAATAATATAATTAGATGGTATGTTGTTGAACGCACCACAATCCATTTTCCACATCATGATGCACAGAGATTCTACTTCAGCAGGTGTTCTCTCTCATGTAAAAATATTCCTCCATCAACATTACTAAAATAATAATCACTATAGTTGCTAAGGAATCTTGCAAAATGCAAATTCCCTGATATATGTCCTACATTGGATTTGGTGACTAATGGACCTGTCCCACTTACGCAACTTTTTCGGCAACTGCCGGCACCCGTCATAGATCGTTACAGGTCGCCGAAACTTTTCAACATGTTGAAAATCCAGCGGCGACCAGAACAAGGTACGAATCTTTGGGCGATGACTCACGACCATACAGGCTTCATCCCACAACATGTCGCCAGGGTGTCACCTGTATGTTCGTGAGTAGTCTCCTCAGTCGCCCAAAGAGTCGTAGCATCTTTCTGAATTTTCAACATGTTGAAAATTTTCGCCGACCTGCAACGACCTAAGACGGGTGCAGGAAGTCGCCGAAAAAGTCGCGTAAGTGGGACAGGCCCATAAGTTTCAAAAGTACTAGAGCCGTTTCATACAATATCAGTGATGCTGAATTGTAAATCATATGTTCTTTGCAAATAATTTATACTTCCCTAAATCTCTGCCTCTTGTGTCTTTTATAGAAATGAGCAAGTGAAAGAAATAATGGAGAGCTGGGAAGAAGATGATTGGGAATGGAACAATCCTGGGACTATTATTATCGAAAACAGGAACACCGATACCTTTGATGGTAATGCTATTAGTTGTGACACTGAACTTACAAAGTTATAAAACAAGAAAATCCCCATTTTACATGAGTTTGGTATAGAAAACCATGGGAGTCAAGTTATTCCCTTCATCATGTATCTGTACGCTGTGAATGGCTTGATTGAAATCATGTATTATCTTTTCGCTGACTGGTTAGCACGTAACAAATGTTTTTCACTGTACCTTGATTCACTTGAGGATAAACTAAACTAAACTAAATCTAATGTTCAAGAAGGAACTGTAGAAGCTGGAAAATCGAAGGTAGACAAAAATGCTGGAGAAATTCACTGGAATTTAGATGGATGAGAGGAGATCTTATAGAAACATATCAAATTCTTAAGGGATTGGAGGAAAAATATTGATGCAGGAAAAATGTTCCTGATGTTGTGGGAATCCAGAATCAGGAGTCACAGTCTAAGAATAAGGGGTAGGCCATTTTGGACTGAGATGAGGAAAAACTTTCACCCAGAGAGTTGTGAATCTGTGGAATTCTCCGCCACAGAAGGCAGTGGAAGCCAATTCACTGGATGTTTTCAAGAGAGAGTTTGATGTGGCTCTTAGGGCTAATGGATTCAAGGGACATGGGGAGAAAGCAGGAACAGGCTACTGATTCTGGAAGATCAGCCATGATCATGTTAAATGGTGGTGCTGGCTCAAAGGGCCGAATGGTTTACCCCTGCACCTACTGTATTTTCTATGTTTCTTAGGCACAAAATATCTCATAAATGTCAGCTTTCAAAGAGAAAAAAAGGCTATGGATGCAGTAGATCTAAAATTACTTTTACCCCAGGGCAAGAATCAGAAAACTTAGGTTTAAGGTGAGGGGGAAAAGATTTGATATGATTCTGAGGGGCAACATTTTTACACAATGGGAGGTAGGTGTATGGAACGAGCTGCCGGAGGACGTAGTTGAGGTAGGTACCATCACCATGCTAAAAAACATTTGGACAGGTACATGGATAGGATTGGTTTAGAGGGATATGGGCCAAACGCAGGCAGGTGGGAGTAATGTAATTGGGGGATGTTGGTCAGCGTGGGCAAGTTGGGCTGAAGGGCCTATTTCTACACTGTATCACTCTATGACTTTGTCATGACAAGATAATAATTTACACCCAGAGAATTTTGAATCTGTGGAATTCTCTGCCTCAGAAGACAGTGGAGGCCAATTCTCAGGATGCTTTCAAGAGAGTGTTTGATAGAGCTCCTAAAGATAGTGGAATCATGGGTTATGGGGAGAAGGCAGGAACGGGGTACTGATTGTGGATGATCAGCCATGATCACAGTGAATGGCGATGCTGGCACGAAGGGCCGAATGTCCTACTCCGCGCTGTATCTCTAAAACTAAAATTAAAAGCATCAGTGGCCAATGAAAATGTAAAAACCTCTGCCGGAGCCCCAGCTATCATATTAGGTCATAAGAGATAGGAGCAGAATTAGGCCATTTGGACCATCAAGCCTATTCTGCCATTCAATCATGGCTGATCTGTCGCTCCCTCCCAACCCCATTTTCCTGCTTTCTCCTCTATCTCCACCACTGCTTCCATTGGCAGCCTGGTATCTCTAATCAAGCTTCACGGATTTATCCACATTCATGGACACTAGGTCATTTAATGCCTCCTCCTTTTTAACGATAATATGTGCTGGTATAAAATTACCTCTGACCTGAAATGTACAGCTGCAATGTCTGTGAATATAGAAAAGACCTCACACACTTCCTGTTGCTTCATGTAAGGGTGTGAATCAAGACCCAATGGTGAATCGCAAGCTTCAAAACCAAATTAAACATTTAGGATGTATAGTCAAAGAATATACTTTTGAAATTGAAAATTAAATTAAAAACGGAAGGTAGACGAAGCTTTCTCTCTCCCTTCCAACTAATTTTTAGCATGGGTCTAGAAATTGATTTCTATCCTTTTTCAATATTAAGACAACGGTGAAATTAATTTGCCCCCAATCAAAATTGAAGGACATTCATGTCTAAAAGGAAGCAACATCTATAAAGACATGAGATACCCTGACACACATAAAACCTGCACTTTTAAGAACATGTTTTCAAGAGATGATTGCAAAAGTCACATTCCAATAAGCTTTTTGAATTCCTGAAATGCACTAATAAGCAGGGTGCCACATGTCACATATCACAGGGATCCTAAAGCAAGGGTTTTTGTTTGAGGGTGACTCTAGCTTTGAATGTTAAACCAGTGTAGACATGTGAGACCTGGTACTTGTGTTTATCAGAGGGTACTGCGAAAGCTCATACAAAATAGTGTACTAGCCCAAACTGTGATCCCAGACAGCACTTCCTCAGATAGCTTAGGTAGATTCCCCACTCAAAAATAATTGGGCGAAAAATTCCAGAAGACCTTCAAGAGCACGAGTAGCTCCTTATTTATCAGCTCAGAAAAACACATGATAAAAGCAGCCCTCAAAGACATGAAATAGGTTTTATATATAGAAATGTATCCTTTTGACGATGATGATGTTTATTTATAATTCAGGTGCAACAAGTGAAGGAAAATCCTCCAGCAGTTCTACAAGTTATACGCTGTGGCGGGGGAATATGGTATGGTGAAAACAAAGAGAATTTTATTGCTCAGGTAATGAGATCAACACACACACGCAAATGGGGGAGGGCTGACCCGGGGCTGACTCCATACTTATACTGGGGCACAGCCCTAAACCTCGTGACAACTCTATCCCGCCATTACCCAGTCACGTGACCCTACCCCCGACTGCCAAGGGTTCGCAAACAGGTGGCCTAACCACCGGGTCGCGCCACAACGCAACCAGTATCTGACTTTAACTTCAACACTGGACAGGTTTGTATTGAAACAATGTATTGACATGATACCATAATGGGCCAATTACAGTGTCAGTGTCACATGAAACAAAAACTTACTTTTGCTTAGCATTACTAATGTAAAGAACCATCCCATTATATCCAATCGTTCGCTCGTGTGTCAGACGACGTTGTGCCATCGCTTTGTTACAGCCAGTGCCACATCTGTGCCTCTGCGGAGATCGTCCCCAGTGTATGCCCCTCCGCTGCAAGTCAGTAGGTGGGCCATTGTCTGTACCTCTCCACAGTTGCACTTGTCACAGTTCGAGAGGCCCTACTTCTTCAGGTTGAGTCCGCAACGTCCCACTCCAGCGCGGAGGCGGTTTAGGGCTTTCCAGGTAGTATAAGGCAGGTGGTGTCCTGGTGCCGTCTGTTGTTTGGTTTTGGTGCCTGGTACGGTTGGCTCTAGTGCCATGAAGATGTTCCGACTCTTCAGGTGTTTCTTGGCATGTTGGTGATTGTGCAAGGGGTGGCGAGGGTCTATGTCCGCATTGAAACGTTCTACTGCAGCTGCCCGATCACGTCTTCGAGATGGTTCGTTGATGCCTGTCAGCTCGTACAGGTGTTCCACCTTTGTCGGCTTCAGGCATCCTGTGGTTTTCCTGCAGGCAGTGTTCAATGCAGAGTCCACCTTGCCTGCATGATTAGAGCGGCTCCAGACGGGGCTTGCATATTCTGCCACTGAGAAACAGAGCGCCAGGGCTGCAGTGCGGATTGTTATTGGGTCACTTCCAAATGAGCTATAACCCCGGATACCTGGATGTGTCAGTCACTCTGGAAGATCACGAGGGAGAGTCCACAACTGTGATTCTAAGCTGTGAATCAACTGAACCGTGAGTCTGCAATGTAGTTGCAATAAATGAATTGTTAGCCCTTAATGACAATGCAATGAGTTGTTTGGCAATTTGGTGGCCTGCACTCTGCTTGAAATGCTATTAAATTGAATGTGGCGGCCTGCACTTTGATTGAAATGCTATGAAATTGAATGTGGTGGCATGCACTCTGCTTCAAATGCTATGAAATTGAATGTGGTGGCCTGCACTGCTTAAAATGTTATGAAATTGTACGTGGTGGCCTGCACTCTGCTTGAAATGTTATGAAACTTAATGTGGTGGCCTGCACTCTGCTTGAAATGCTATGAAACTGAATTTGGTAGCCTGCCCTCTGCTTGAAATGAAATTTCAAGGAATAGCCGTGAGTGAACTGCCAGCCCACCAACCCTGAGTAACTGAGCTACCAGCTCACAGCCCTGAGTGACTGAGCTGCCAGCCCTAGAATCCATTCAGCCCACAATGTCCATACTAGCCCTCTGGAAACCAGGCCCTTCGGCCCACAACACCCATACTAGCGCTCCAGTAAGGCCCCACACCCAACGTGTCCCACTTAGTCTAGTATTTTTTTAAACTGACAAAAATTCACAGCAATCGATAGAAAGACTTGGACAATGAAAAAGATGAATTTGAAGGATAATCTCATAGAATTGATGAGAGGAAGAAAGGGATAAAAATATCAGAAAGGGATTTTAAAGCACAGGATCAAAGCTGCTGAAGGTCAGGTGATGGATGGAGTGATTAAAACTGGGGATGTGCAACAAGCTAAAGTCTGAACAGCAGATGCGGGCTGCACGGCGGCATAGCGATTGAGTTGCAGGTGCTGTCTGTATGGAGATTGTACATTCTCCCCATGACCGCGTTGTTTTTTTTCGAGATCTCCAGTTTCCCCCCATACTTCAAAGACGTACAGGTTTGTAGGTTTATTGGTTTGGGTTTGTATACTTGGTATAAATGTAAATTGTCCCTAGTGTGTGTAGCCTTGGATCAATGTACGGGGATCGCTGGTCGGTGCGGATTAGGTGGGCCAAAGGGCCTGGTTCCGCGCTGTATCTCTAAACTAAACTAAACTAAACTAAAGATGCATCAAGAACAGTGGGGGTGAAGTTTGCTGAAGTTGGGATGGGAAATGGAAAGATGGTGGATGGTGAATCCATGGAGACACTCAAAAACATGGACAAGAATTTTAATACTGTTTGACTGTCATAACAAGCTCCACTTTTGATCAGGAAGCATGAATTTGAAGGGTTAACAAGACAGAGCAAGCTAATAAATGGGTAGAGTTTAAAAAATAAAAATTCATATTGATGACGTGCACATCACCGATAACACAAGCATTTATTAATCATCCCAATTGCCCCTAGAACAATAGCAGACCTTTCCTCAACTGTACAGTCTTTGAGATGAAAGTGGGGGAAATTCATCTCTGTTCCTTGTTTTGACCAGAGCGGTAATGAGGTCTGAATACTCCTGGTTAAACCCTAAACTGAGCATTAGTGAGCATGTTATTACTGTGGAATTGCTGCTTGATAGCATGGCCAAACAGCACCCTTCATTATTTAGCTGATGAATGAAAGTCAACTTTGTAGTAATATGGAGACACAAAGAACTGCAGATGCTGGTTTACAAAACAAAACACAAAATGCTGGCATAACTTGTGGGTCAGGCAGTACAAAGTATAGGTACCTCCACAACCAGGACAGTGCCCGATCTCATAGCTTTTGCTGTGTCCACCCTTCTCACCTATAACAGATGGAGATAATTGAATTGACTATAAACTGGCAAACTGACGGTGGAAATTTCGAGAGCATGCTAGGGTAGATCATTCAGCACTGAGGCTGAAGATGATTCTTTTATATTAATAGTTACCAACTCTGATGAGAGCATTTTAAAATTCCAAACTTTTAATAATATTAATTCTAAATTTTCATGTTGGTCACTGTAACTTTACCATATGATTATATATTATGATTTATAGAAAAACATAGTTTTACCTATCGTAGAAGTTTAGAGGCTGGCCAGGTGACTTCAAAATTCTTCTTCTTTTCGTGTCCATCTTGTTACAAATGTTGACCTCGCTGTCATCGTCCGTCCAGAAAAGGACGCAAGCTTCCGGCGACAATCACTGGAAGCCATCACGTCGCAATAGATGGTGGTAGCAGAATTAGCTCAGGGTGACCTGTACAAAAGGGACAGGTTACACCTTAACTGGAGGGGGGCCGACGTTCTTGCAGGCAGATTTGCTAGGGCAGGAAGATTGTTCCCGATGTTGGGGAAGTCCAGGACAAGGGGTCACAGTTTAAGGATAAGGGGGAAATCCTTTAAGACCGAGATGAGAAAAACATTTTTCACACAGAGAGTGGTGAATCTCTGGAACTCTCTGCCACAGAGGGTAGTTGAGGCCAGTTCATTGGCTATATTTAAGAGGGAGTTAGATGTGGCCCTTGTGGCTAAAGGGATCAGGGGGTATGGAGAGAACCATATAATATAATATAACCATATAACAATTACAGCACGGAAACAGGCCATCTCGACCCCTCTAGTCCGTGCCGAACATAGTCTCCCCTAGTCCCATATACCTGCGCTCAGACCATAACCCTCCATTCCTTTCCCATCCATATAACTATCCAATTTATTTTTAAATGATAAAAACGAACCTGCCTCCACCACCTTCACTGGAAGCTCATTCCACACAGCTACCACTCTCTGAGTAAAGAAGTTCCCCCTCATGTTACCCCTAAACTTCAGTCCCTTAATTCTCAAGTCATGTCCCCTTGTTTGAATCTTCCCTACTCTCAGTGGGAAAAGCTTTTCCACGTCAACTCTGTCTATCCCTCTCATCATTTTAAAAACCTCTATCAAGTCCCCGCTTAACCTTCTGCGCTCCAAAGAATAAAGCCCTAACTTGTTCAACCTTTCTCTGTAACTTAGTTGCTGAAACCCAGGCAACATTCTAGTAAATCTCCTCTGTACTCTCTCTATTTTGTTGACATCCTTCCTATAATTAGGCGACCAAAATTGTACACCATACTCCAGAATTGGCCTCACCAATGCCTTGTACAATTTTAACATTACATCCCAACTTCTATACTCAATGCTCTGATTTATAAAGGCCAGCACACCAAAAGCTTTCTTTACCACCCTATCTACATGAGATTCCACTTTCATGGAACTGTGCACAGTTATTCCCAGATCCCTCTGTTCCCCTACATTCTTCAATTCCCTACCATTTACCATGTACGTCCTATTTTGATTTGTCCTGCCAAGATGTAGCACCTCACACTTATCAGCATTAAACTCCATCTGCCATCTTTCAGCCCACTCTTCCAACTGGCATAAATCTCTCTGTAGACTTTGAAACTCTTCTTCATTTCCCGCAACCCCACCTATCTTAGTATCATCTGCATACTTACTAATCCAATTTACCACACCATCGTCCAGATCATTGATGTACATGACAAACAACAGTGGACCCAACACAGATCCCTGTGGCACCCCACTCGTCACTGGCCTCCAACCTGACAAACAACCATCCACCATTACTCTCTGGCATCTCCCATTCAGCCACTGTTGAATCCATCTTGCTACTCCACCATTAATACCCAACCATTGAACCTTCTTAACCAACCTTCCATGAGGAACCTTGTCAAAGGCCTTACTGAAGTCCATATACACAACATCCACTGCTTTACCCTCATCAATTTCCCGAGTAACATCTTCAAAAAATTCAAGAAGATTAGTTAAACATGACCTTCCAGGCACAAATCCATGTTGACTGTTCCTAATCAGACCCTGTTTATCCAGATGCTTATATATATTATCTCTAAGTATTCTTTCCATTAATTTGCCCACCACTGACGTCAAACTAATAGGTCTATAATTGCTAGGTTTACTCTTAGACCCCTTTTTAAACAATGGAACAACATGCGCAGTACGCCAATCCTCCGGCACTATTCCCGTTTCTAATGACATTTGAAATATTTCTGCCATAGCCCCTGCTATTTCTACACTAACTTCCCTCAATGTCCTAGGGAATATCCTGTCCGGACCTGGAGACTTATCCACTTTTATATTTCTCAAAAGTGTCAGTACTTCCTCTTCTTTGATCCTCATAGTTTCCATAGCTACTCTACTTGTTTCCCTTACCTCACATAATTCAATATCCTTCTCCTTGGTGAATACCGAAGAAAAGAAACTGTTCAATATCTCCCCCATCTCTTTTGGCTCTGCAGATAGTTGGCCACTCTGACTCTCTAATGGACCAATTTTATCCCTCGTTATCCTTTTGCTATTAATATAGCGGTAGAAACCCTTCGGATTTACTTTTACCTTACTTGCCAAAGCAACCTCATATCTTCTTTTAGCTTTTCTAATTTCTTTCTTAAGATTCTTTTACATTCTTTATACTCCTCAAGCACCTCATTTACTCCATGCTGCCTATAACTATTGTAGATATCCCTCTTTTCCGAACCAAGTGTCCAATTTCCCTTGAAAACCATGGCTCTTTACAATTTTTACGATTTCCTTTCAACCGAACAGGGACATAAAGATTCTGTACTCTTAAAATTTCACCTTTGAATGTACTCCATTTCTCTTCCACATCTTTCCCATAAAACAAACTGTCCCAATTTACTCCTTTTAAATCCTTTCGCATCTCCTCAAAGTTAGCCTTTCTCCAATCAAAAATCTCAACCCTAGGTCCAGTTTTGTCCCTCTCCATAATTATATTGAAACTAATGGTATTGTGATCACTGGACCCGAACTGTTCCCCAACGCATACCTCTGCCACCTGACCCATCTCATTTCCTAACAGGAGGTCCAGTACCGCCCCTTCTCTAGTAGGTACTTCTATGTATTGTTGCAAAAAACTATCCTGCACACATTTTACAAACTCCAACCCATCCAGCCCATTTACAGAATGTGTTTCCCAGTCTATGTGTGGAAAATTGAAATCTCCCACAATCACTACCTTGTGCTTACTACTAATATCTGCAATCTCCTTACATATTTGCTCTTCCAATTCTCGCTCCCCATTTGGCGGTCTATAATACACCCCTATAAGTGTTGCTACCCCTTTCCCATTTCTTAGTTCCACCCAAATAGCCTCCCTAGACGAGCCCTCTAATCTATCCTGCCAAAGCACTGCTGTAATATCTTCCCTGATAAGCAATGCAACACCTCCACCTCTTGCCCCTCCAATTCTATCACACCTGAAGCAACGAAATCCTGGAATATTTAGTTTCCAATCACAGCCCTCCTGCAACCATGTTTCACTGATCGCCACAACATCATACTTCCAGGTGTCAATCCAGGCTCTAAGTTCATCCACTTTTCTTACAATGCTCCTAGCATTAAAATATACACATTTAAGAAACCCACCCTCTCTTATTCTCTGATTATTTTCTTTTTCTTCTCTTTCCCCTACATTTTGGGTCAGAGTGCTACCATTCTCTGCCCCCTGCTTCACACACTGACTGCTAGCTTTCCCAATTTGAGTCCCTCCCCCCAACCATACTAGTTTAAAGTCTCCCCAGTAGCCTTTGCAAATCTCCCCGCCAGGATATTGGTCCCCCTTGAGTTCAAGTGCAACCCGTCCTTTCTGTACAGGTCGCACCTTCCCCAAAAGAGGTCCCAATGATCCAGAAACTTGAATCCATACCCACTGCACCAGTCCCTCATCCACGCATTTATCCTCCACCTCGCTCCATTCCTACTCTCACTGTCGCGTGGCACAGGCAGTAATCCTGAGATTGTTACCTTTCCAGTCCTTCTCCTTAACTCTCTACCTAACTCCCTAAATTCTTCTTTCAGGACCTCTTCTCTTTTTTTACCTATGTCGTTGGTACCTATATGCACCACAACCTCAGGCTCCTCTCCCTCCCATTTCAGGATTTCTTGGACACGTTCATACACATCCCTGACCCTGGCACCAGGGAGGCAAACTACCATCCGGGACTCCTGTCTGCGTCCACAGAATCGCCTATCCGACCCCCTGACTATAGAGTCCCCTATTACAATTGCCCTCCCCTTCTTTTCCTTACCCTTCTGAGCAACCGGACCGGTCTTTGTGCCAGAGGCCCGGCCGCTGTCGCTGCCCCCAGGTAGGCTGTCTCCCCCACCCTTACTCAAACATGAGTACTTATTTTCAAGGTGTACAGCCACCGGGGTACTCACCAGTCCCTGCCTCTGCCCATTGCCCTTCCTAACTGTGACCCAGTTTTCTGTCTCCCGTGGTCTTGGAGTGACCACCTCCCTGTAACTCCTTTCTATGACCTCCTCGCTCTCCCTGAGCAGACAGAGGTCATCGAGTTGCTGCTCCATGTTCCTAACGCGGTCCCTTAGGAGCCCCATCTCGACGCACCTGGCGCAGATGTGGACGTCTGGAGAGCACTCAGACTCCATGACCTCCCACATCTGACATCCAGAACAGTAAACTGCCCTGGCCCTCATTCTCCCCCTTATCCAAATACAATAAAGCCTTACAATTACAATACAAATACAATACAAGCCAATCAGCTGCTTCCTCTGATCCTCGTCCACCAATCAGAGGCTTCCACCAGAATCCTTCTCTGGAAGTGAGATGGAACGTTACAGATTTGGGTAACTCACAGCTCCAGGTAACTCTTCCTCGCACCAACAGCTCCCCGAACCTCTGTAGAAGCAAACCCCGCGCTGTATTTATACTTACAGCTGCAGGTAAGTCCTCCTCTCACCAACGGCTCCCCAGGCCTCTGTAGAAGCAAACCCCGCGCTGTATTTATACTTACAGCTGCAGGTAAGTCCTCCTCTCTCCAACGGCTCCCCTGGCCTCTGTAGAAGCAAACCCCGCGCTGTATTTATACTTACAGCTGCAGGTAAGTCCTCCTCTCTCCAACGGCTCCCCTGGCCTCTGTAGAAGCAAACCCCGCGCTGTATTTATACTTACAGCTGCAGGTAAGTCCTCCTCTCTCCAACGGCTCCCCTGGCCTCTGTAGAAGCAAACCCCGCGCTGTATTTATACTTACAGCTGCAGGTAAGTCCTCCTCTCTCCAACGGCTCCCCTGGCCTCTGTAGAAGCAAACCCCGCGCTGTATTTATACTTACAGCTGCAGGTAAGTCCTCCTCTCTCCAACGGCTCCCCTGGCCTCTGGTATAGGCAGGTATAGGATACTGAGTTGGATGATCAGCCATGATCATATTGAATGGCGGTGTAGGCTCGAAGGGCCGAATGGCCTACTCCTGCACCTATTTTCTATGTACCTATGTATCTACACGTGTGGGTTTAAACTAAATAGTGGGGGGGAGGGATTGACAAATTGGGAGTATAAAGATGGAGTTGAAGGGGAAGGGAGTACAGGAAAAATTACAAAAGATTCTTGAATTATTGGGAAGGAAAGTTCGAGAAGGGATAAAAGAGTAAGGTCAGGGCCAATTGCAAGCGGTGCGAGGGGGGAGGTGAATACGGAGGTCAAAGTGTTGTATATGAATGCGCGAAGTATAAGAAATAAAGTGGACGAGCTTGAGGCTCATTTAGAAATGAGCACGTATTATGTTGTAGGAATTACAGAGACATGGCTGCAAGAGGGCCTGGGCTGGGAACTGAATATCCAAGGGTATGCCTCGAAAAGACAGACAGGTGGGCAGAGGGGGTGGGGTAGCTCTGTTGGTGAGGAATTAAATTCAGTCCGTTGCAAGGGGTGACATTGAAACAGGAGATGTGGAGTCAGTATGGATACAACTAAGGAATTGTAAGGGTAAAAAGACCCTAATGGGACATCTACAGGTCCCCAAACAGTAGCCTGGATATAGGGTGCGTTGAATCAGGAGTTAAAATTGGCATGTAGTAAAGGTAATGCTAATGTTGTTATGGGAGATTTCAACATGAAGATAGACTGGGAAAATCAGGTTGGTACTGGAACCCAAGAAAGGGAGTTTGTGAAGTGCCTCCGTGATGGATTCTTAGAGCAGCTTGTATTGAAGCCTACCAGGGAGAAGGCAATTCTGGATTTAGTGTTATGTAATGAACTGGATTTGATAAAGGAACTTGAGGTTAAGGAGCCATTAGGAGGCAGTGACCATAATATGGTCAGGTTTAATCTACAACTGGAGAGGGAGAAGGGTAGATCGGATGTGTCAGTGTTACAGTTGAATAAAGGGGACTATGGAGCCATGAGGGAGGAGCTGGCCAGAGTTGACTGGAAAGATACCCTAGCAGGGATGACAGTGGAACAACATTGGCAGGTATTTCTAGGAATAATACAGAAGGTGCCTGACCCGCTGAGTTACTCCAGCACTTTGTCTCTTTCTTTTTGCAAACCAGCATCTGCAGGTTTGAACCTTGCCTTCTATCGAAATTCTATTGTGCACCAGAAAGCGCACAAAATTTGTGACAGGAACTGAAGATGTAAACAGGAAGCACATGTTTAAACAACAATGCTAATTTAGCTTTTGTTGTTTTTTGTTGCACTGCAAAGGGTGAACCGTCCAATAATAGACTCTGTCATTTGGGTTTCCGAAATACAAGTTTAATTCAGGCCCAATTTTAAAGCCATTCAATCTTCATCAGAATAACGATACGGTGAATTACACATATCTGCATTTAAAACAGTAACTTAAATGTCTCAAGGTATACTTATTTTCTTCTGTGGTATTAGAACTTCATTTTGTCGAGAGAGAATATAACTTATAACACGTGTCAGCAAATCTTGCACCTATTAAAAATGTTAATATGAGATTTTGTAATGGAAATTACTTTCTGAAAATGTTGGATATTTGATACAAAGAAACAAATGCATTGTCTTTCCTTTTCAGCTCAAAAACCAGGTCACAGATGAATATTACTGACTTCTGCAATGAAGTATAACATGTCCAGTTTATCGGTGTTTGAATATTTTTACTGCATGCTTCCTGAATTTATTTTGATATTATTTTACGCACTGAAACCTATCAAAATTAACTGTGCACAACTTAATTAAAACATACCAGATTGCTCCAAGATTATTAAACAAAACCAGATTATCTAATGAAGCAATATGGTGCATGGCTCCAAAGGATCATTTCCCTGAACTGTAGAGTGTCAAAAAGTACATTGTAAAGGGGTGAAAACAAGTTACATAATAAGTCCTCTTTTGAGTATCTTTCTGTACCAGTAACTGTATTAAAATGGTCGTAATATATATTAAAAAAGTAATAAATCAAAATGTTATTATTTCCTAGTATTCAAGTTTAATTAAAGCACTCTGAATTCCAAATGTCCAATAAAAAGGCAACATACATCTAACCTGGTCAGATGACATGAGTCGCATTCTTTAGGACTTAAGTGAAGAAAGAAATTTGGGGAGCAAAACCCAAGGTGCTGGAGGAACTCAGCGAGGCAGGCAGATTTTTGTTGGGAATGTTTTGGGTTGGGAGCTTCTCCTGATTAATTGTAGGAGGGAAGAGAAAAGCTGGAAAAGAGAGGTGGTTGCAAGATAGAGCCTGGCAAGTGATAGGTGGATACAGGTGGGGAGGGCTTGATTGGCAGATGGGTGGAGTAAATGACAAACACTCGAGATGAAAAGGAGACAAAATGGTATCAGATAAGGATAGAAGGAGGATGAAATGTAAAGTCAAAAGGAGGGATATTGGTGGGAGGGGATAGGTGGGAGGGTAATGAGAGAGGATAAAAGGGAAATTAGGGATTTAGGAATGGGAGGTGAGTGTACAAGGAGAAAGAAAAGAGAAAGATGACTGCGGCGGGATAGTGGAAGAAATGGGTGCGCACCAGGATGGGGTGGTGAATTACTTAAAATTGGAAAATTCAATGTGCATACCGTTGGGGTGTAAGCTACCCAAGCGGAATATGAGGTGCTGTTCCTCCAGTTTGCATGTAGTCTCACTCTGTCAATGGAGGAGGCCAAGGACAGAAAGATCAGTGTTGGAATGGGACGATGAGTTCGCAACTGGGGAATCCAGCAGGCCTTGGTGGACCGACTACAAGTATTTGGTGAAATGCTCGTTGAGTCTATGCTTGGTCATGCTGATGTACAGAAGGTCACAATGGGAACACCAGATACAGTAGATGAGGTTACTGCATCTAGTATGCCTAGATTACTTGCAGTAATTGGCAGGTGCACGTGACCCTCTGCCAAAGAGCCTGACCAAAGAAACAATGGGTCCTGTTTGTTTGTTTGTAGATTTCGGGAAGGAGATGGAAGCGGGCAATGCCGTGGTGGAGAAGTTTGGAGGCTGTGGTGGGGAGATGGCCAAAGGTGTTCTTCGGAGATGTTGCCTGATCCTCTAACTCACTTCAGAACTTTGCATCATTTTTATTAATCAAGAATGTTCTCCTCAACACACCTCAGATATTCTTTGCACTTATGTTATTGCTAAATTTAGATGATTGATGTCCCATTATCACCATTCTTTGGACTTTGCATGTCTCTGCAATCTGCAAATCTGCTCTTCAATATCCTTCTTAGTCAGCAATTTTAAAAAATGGTCTCCATTACATGATCACACCTCCAAACAGATATATTATGAAATACTGAATGTTTAAGAAGGAATGGCAGATGCCGGAAAATCGGAGGTAGACAAAAATGCTGGAGAAACTCAGCGGGTGAGGCAACATCTATGGAGCGAAGGAAATAGGCGAAGCGTTGCCTATTTCCTTCGCTCCATAGATGTTGCCTCACCCACTGAGTTTCTCCAGCATTTTTGTCTACCTGAAATACTGAATGATGGTCAAATGTTGAAAAAGAAATTAAGGTCCAGTGAGTCATTTGTATTATGCAGTTCTTTATCTGGATAATTGAAAGAAAAACTTTAATTGCTTGAAACTACTTATATTTCTTATCTATGTTTTTTCATGGGATAATAAATTCTTTCTTGGAATATAATTGTATATAAGACACAATCGATTGAGAGCTTCAAAGGTCAAGGCTGCAAGTCAGTTTCCCATTTTCAATACCTTGCTGCCGCAGACGCCTGATCATCAGAGCTTGGATTGGGTTTAGTTTTCACTATAACGGAGAAACGTTGGAGTTCCAATTTTAGTCGTTACTTGTTTGTTGCATCTGGGATTTTAAAATGAAAAGAAAAAAATGGACAAAAAGCACTACAATATATTTCTACTGTTTGTATTTTGCTGCATTGTGGGGTAAGTCTCAATATAATTTATTTTTGTGAATTTTACATGTTTATTTTCTGAAACCAGTGATAGTCATTCCTTACTATTGTATATGGGCAGTCACACAGTTCCAGGCATAGGGTAGAGGGGATGGATGAATAGGTACACCCTGGCTATGCAGGCAACTGGAGCAAAGTTTGCTACTCCCCAACCACGCAAAAACCTAGCTATTAGTAATACATTTGATATGAAGCTGATACATCAAACGATTTGTGTAAGAATGAACTGCAGATGCTGGTTTAAATCAAAGATACACAACTTCAGACTGAAGAAGGGTCTCGCCCCTAAACGTCACCCATTCCTTCTCTCCAGAGATGCTGCCTGTCCCGCTGAGTTACTCCAGCATTTTGTGTTTATCTTCGCATCAAACTATTTGATTGTTTCAGTGTTTTATTCTGAAACTGATACGATCATTCCACACTATTTCTGTTTTAATCCATTACCAAGATAAAAAACCATGGCATTTTCATTAGTTGGAGATTCAGCTGGGGATTATGTTAACCTAAATCATTGTAGCCAATGAAGATAGCATGGGGATTCACTAACTGTTTTATACCCACATCAATTTTTTTCTTTGGAGGGGTGCTTAACAGGTGACGGACTGAAATAAATTTTAGCCTATCCACCATATTGGTAGGTTAGGTTAAAATTATTCCCAGAACATTGAAAACATGTGTTAATTTTAAAACTTCTCAGCTGGCATTTTTAAGTGTCACAAACCTGAGCATTTGCACTTGATTTGGTGAAAAAGATTTAAAGCGTTACTAGACTAAGTGGACCTGTCACACAGGAGGCTTGGTCCCCAATGCAATATTCCACCACTAACACAAAGCCCCCAACTGTACAGGCGCAGCTCATTTCCCCTCATCCCTAGCACTCTCTCCCCCTCCTCTTCACCCTCCCTCTTCTTTCCCCTCCCCGATCCCTCCCTCACCTCTCTCCCTCTCCTTCCCCTACCCTCAGTCACTCACTCCCTCCCTCCATAACTCCTCTCCCCTCCCTACCTCCCTCCTAGCCCTCTATCCCACACTCCTCAGCTCCCCCTATCCCCCCACTATCTCTCCTCACCTCCCCCTATCCCCCCACTATCTCTCCTCACCTCCCCCTATCCCCCCATTGTCTCTCCTCACCTCCCACCTGCCCTCTCTCTATTCCCCCTCCTTCCCCACTCTCCTCACCTCCTCCCTCTCCTCCTCCTATAACATGAAAATGGCTGGTCTGAATGTAAATTCATTGCCACATTCCCATCTATTTTCAGCCTTAAACTTTCCTCGAAAACTTTGTTTTCACTGCACCTCAAGGTAGAAAATTCCAAAGAGTCACAACCAACCGGGAGAAGAGGTTTCACCTCATCTATAGTTTAAAACAGTGGAATCTAATTTTTAGAAAGGACATCTTCTCTACATATTTACAGTGCATTCAGAAAGTATTCAGACCAATTCACTTTTTCCACATTTTGTTACATTACAGCCTTATTTTAAAATAGATCAAATTCATTTTTGTTATCATCAATCTACACACAATGCCCCAGAATGAAGAAGTGAAAACAGGTGTTTAGAAAATTTTTGCTCATTAATTAAAAATAAATAACTGAAATATCACATTTACATAAGTATTCAGACCCTGTGCCATGACACGCAAAATTGAGCTTACGTTCATCGTGTTTCCATTGATTATCCTTGAGATGTTTCTACAACTTGATTGGAGTCCACCAGTGGTAAATTAAATTGATTGGACATGATTTGGAAAAGCACACACCTGTCTATATAAGGTCCCACAGTTGACAGTGCATGTCAGAGCAAACACCAAGCCATGAAGACGAAGGAATTGTCTGTAGACCTCCGAGACAGGATTGTGTCAAAACACAGATCTGGCGAAGGGTATAAAACAATTTCTGCAGCATTACAGCTCCCGAACAGCACAGTGGCCTCCGTCATTCTTAAATGGAAGAACTTTGGAACCACCAGGACTCTTCATAGAGCTGGCCGCCCGGCCAAACTGAGCAATCGGGGGAGAAGGGCCTTGGTCAGGGAGGTGACCAAGAACCCGATTGAACATCTCTGGAGGGACCTGAAAATAGCTGTGCATCGATGCTCCCCTTCTAACCTGACAGATCTTGAGAGGATCTGAAGAGAAGAATGGGAGAAATTACCCAAATACAGGTGTGCCAAGCTTGTAGCATCATACCCAAGAAGACTTGAGGCTGTAATCACTGCCAAAGGTGCCTCAACAAAGTACTGAGTAAAGGGTCTGAATACTTATGTAAATGTGATATTTCAGTTATTTCTTTTTAATTACTTTGCAAAAAGTTCTAAACACCTGTTTTAGCTTTTTTATTTTGGGGTATTGTATGTAGATTGATGATTTAAAAATAAGAATTTAATCCATTTTAGAATAAGGCTGTAACGTAACAAAATGTGGAAAAAGTGAAGGGGTCTGAATACTTTCTGAATGCACTGTACATTCTTCCTTAAATAAGGAGCCCAATACCGTTTCAATTATGGCATATTTAACAGAAGCATAACTTAAAGATTTTACACTCATTTTCCCAAGTTATTTTACTGTTATGGAATCTGCAAACAAGCCTTTAGCAAATCATGCACAATGATTCTTCAGACATTTCATAACTTGACTAAAAGACTGAATTTAGTTACAACACTCAACTGAGGCATAATGAGTAGTGAAAAAGTCAAGCATCTTGTCCACTAAATGGACAATGCTGAAATTCCATCTCAATGTTGAATGCTGGATTATCAGTCTAAATATGCAAAACAACAGTATAGCACAGGATCAGGCCCTTCGGCCCACAATGTCTCTACTGAACATGATGCCAAGACCAACTCTAATATGCCTGCATATAATCCATATCCCACCATGTCCCTATATCTATCAAAAAGGTCTTTCAAATGCCACTGTTGTCTCTGCCTCAACCACCACCCCCAGCAGCACATTCCAGGCACTCACCACCCTCTGTGTAAAAAAAAATGCCCTGCACATCTCCTGTGAATGTTGTCCCTGTCACAAAGCTATGACCTCTAGTATTTAGATTGTTTCCATCCTGACTGTGTATCCTATCTATGCCTCTCGTCATTTATATACTTCCATCAAGTGTCCCTTCAACCTCCAGCAGTCCAGAGGGAACAATCCAAGACTGTCTAATCTCTCCCTGTAGCTAATACCCCAAATCCTGGCTTCTTACCGGTGAACTTCCTCTGCACTCCTTTAAAGTCTCCAATCTTTCCTGTCATGAGGCAACTAGAACTACACACAATATTCCAAATGCAGCCTAACCAAAATCCTATAAAGCAGAATCATGGCTTCATGCCCCTTATACTCATTGCCCCGACCAAGCAGACCACGTGGCTTCTTTACCATTCTATCTACTTGTATTTTCCACTTACAAGGTCTCTCTGCACACCAATGCTGTTAAGGGTCATGCCATTAATTATGTTTTCCCCTTAGTCAACATCTTACACTTGCTCTGATTTAATTCCATCGACCAATTCTCCACCCACTTCTGTAGCTGACCTATACCCCGCTGCATATTTTGACAGCCTTCCTCACATTCCAAACTCACACCCTATTCTCCCTATTTCCAAATCTTAAAACTAATGGAGTTGTGATCTTTATTACTGAAATGCTCTCCCAATGCTTCTTTCAACACTGACCAAAGAAAAAATTACCCACAAATCCCATAGTTGTAGCCTTTTTCAAGATTAGACGTGTCATGCTAAAATGTTAAAAATGAAATCATCTATAAAATACTGCCCTTTGTATCTGTTTTAATTAAGGCATTGGAGGATTGTCCGACACTCGCATCAGCAAAAGTAGAATGATGCTCAGCATTAAGCAAAACTATGATAACATTTCATCCGTTAAGCACAATGCACCAAACGGTACTCCTGCAAGAGAGTCCAACACATTGATCAGTACACGTACCACAGAGACCAGCACACCAACTGGCATATTAAGCACAACAACCTGTCAACTGGTCCGCGTATTATACCCAGCATTTATCAAAACGACCAGCACATCGACCACAGAGACCACAGCAACTACAGTGACCAGTACAGCAACCACAAAGACCACCACACCAACCATTCTACAGACCTCAACACCGACCACATCAATCACCGGACTAGCTACCACAATGACTACACCAATCAGCGCATCGACCACACCGACCACCACATCATCCATACCAGCCACCATGACATATACCACCAGAAACAAACAAACCACCACAAAGGCCGCAGAGATGACCACAGCAAGCACCACATCGACCACAACAAACACCATGACCACGACACCGACTGCCATGCTGACTGCAGAGGCCACCACTAGGGTGACCACATTGACAACACGGCCCACCACAAAAACCACCACACAGACCAAACCGACCACCATAATGACCACACCAATTACAACACCGGCCACCACATTGACCACAGCAACCAGCATGTCCACAACACCAAACACATCTATCACACTGACCACCATTCTGACCACAACATCAACCACGCCAGCCAAACCAACATCCATATCCATAACACCGATCACAATATCCACCACACCAGCAACTACATCCTCTACGCCAACCATCACACCTATGTCACCAAACACCTCATTGACCACAGTGAGCACACCTACCACCATATCAAACACACCAATCACCTTATCCACCACACCTATCACCATCTCAACTCCGACAAATACCAAACGGACCACCACAAAGGCCACAGAGAGCACCACACCCACCACCATATCAACCACACCAAACCCCACACTGCTCACCACATCCACCTCACCAGAATCAACATCGACGTCACCAACATTGACCACACTGACCACATCATCCATACCAACCACCACATCGAGCGTGACATCCACATCAACCACACAGAAGACCGCATCCACCAAACTGACCACCATACCGATCACTACATCAACCAAACCACCCAGCACATCAACCACATCCACCAAACTGGCAACCACAGCATCCATCACACCATCCACAGAGACCACCTTATCAACCTCATTACCCACCACATCGACCACGCCGACTACCACATACACCACAGTGACCACCACATCCAGCATAGCTAACACATCGACCGCATCGATGTCACCAACCACCACACTAACTACATCAACCACACCCACCACCACGTCGATCATGGCATCCAAATTGGCCACACAGATGACTATATTCACCAAACCGACTACCATACCAACCACCACACCTACCACATTGACCAACACATCAACCACACCAATCACAACATCAACCACAGTGGCAACCACATCCACCACACCAACCTTAAGGACCACACCAACCACCAAACTGACAGAGCTCACCATACTGCCCACCACATCAACCACACCAACCTCCACAAACAGCACACTAACTACACCAAACACACCAAAAATCATACCAATGTCACCAACCACTAAATTGACTACACAGACCACATCAACCACACCAATCACCACATCCACCACATCACCAGCATCCATGTCAACCACAGAAACCACCAAACAGACCACTACATTGACTACACCACCCACCAGATCGACCACATCCACCACACTGGCATCCACTGTGTACACCACACTAACCAGCACATTGACAACAGAGATCCCTACACTGACCACCTCATCGGCAACACCAATCACAACGCCAACCACCACATCCAGCTCACCAATCACATCAACCACACCAGCAACTACATTGGCGACACCAATCACCACATTGACCACACTCACCACAGGAACCACTCCAACCACCACATCAAACACACCGGTCACAAAATCTACCACACCGGCAACTGCATCCATCACACTAACCACGAGGACCACACCAACCCCCAAATTGACCACAGAGCTCACAACATTGACCACCACATCGACGACACCAACAAACACATTGACATCATCAACAATCACCTCGACCACACCGATAGTAACATCCACATTGACCACACAGATGACCACATCCACTAAACTGACCACCAGGCCGACCGCTACATCGACCAACCCACCCAGCACTTCAACTACATCCACCATATTGGCAACCACTGCATCCACCATACCATCCACAGAGATCCCTACACCGACCACCTCATCGACTACAGTGATCACCACATCCGCCGCACCAACCACTGCATCAAGCACACCAATAATCAAATCGACGTCACCAACCACCACACCTATTATGCAATCCACACTGATCACACAGAAGGCTACATCCACCAAATCGACCATAACTCCGACAGCCACATGGACCACACAGATCACAACATCCACCACACTGCCAACCACATACACCACACCAAGCACATCAACAACACCAACCACCACACCGATCATGGCATCCACAGTGACCACACAGATGGCTACATCCACCAAAAGGACCACCCCTCCCACCATAACATGGACGACACCAATCATAACATCCACCACATTGACAACCACTGCATACACCACACCAACCAGAACTTTGACCACAGAGATCCCTACATTGACCACATCATCAACTATACCAATCACCACACCAACCACCGCATCCACCAAACCGACCATTACACCTACCACATCGACCACCACCTCAATCACACCTATCACAACATCTAACACACTGGCAACTACATTGACCACACTATCTACACGAACTACACCAACCACCGAACAGACTACACAGATGACCACATCCACCAAACCGACCACCACACCGACCATCACATCTACCAAACTGTTCATAAAGTCTACCACACTAGCAACCACATCCATCACACTAACTACAAAGACCACACCAACCACCAAACTGACCACAGAGCTCACAACATTGACCACCACATCGACTACACCAACAATCGCATTGACGTCACCAACAATCACATCGAGCACACAGATAACCACATCCACTAAACTGATCTCCCCGACGACCACTGCATCGGCCAAACCACCCAGCACATCAACCACAACCACAGTGGCAACCACCGCATCCACCACACCAACCACAGAGATCCCTACACCGACCACTTCATCGACTACCGTGATCAGCACATCTGCCACGCCGCCAACACTGACCACACATAAGGCTACATCCACCAAACCGATTACCACTCCGACCGCCACCTGGACCACACCGATCACAACATCCACCACACCGGAAACCACATACACCACACCAAGCACATTGACCACACCTGCCACTGCATCTACCACATCAACCACAGAGACCCCTACACCAACCTCCTCATCGACCACAGTGATCAGCAAAATTACCGCTGATCTGACCACGCAAACCACATCAACCACACCAATCACCACATCCACCACGCCAATCACCTCATCCAGCACACCAACCACGTCAGCCACAGCAGCTACACCAACAACCACATCGACAACACCAATCACCACATTTACCACACCGACCACACCAACATCACCAACCACCACACCGATAATAACCACACGACCTACATCCACCAAACCGACCACCACTTGGACCACCACATCAACCAAACCAATTACAACATCCACCACACAGGCAACCACAAACTCCACACCAAGTACATCGTCCACACCAACCAGAACATCTACAATGCCCACACAGATGACCACATCCACCAAACCTATCATCACATCCACCACATCAACCACACTGATCACAATGTCTACCAAACCTGCAACCACATCCACCACACTAACTGCAAGGACCACACCATTGAACAAACTGACCACAGAGCTCATAACTTTGACCACACCAACAACCACATTGACGTCACCAACAATCACATCGAGGACACCGACTAGGCCATCCACATTGACCACACAGATGACCACATCCAACAAATTGACCACCATACTAACCACACCAATCACAACAGCCACCACACTGACAACCACATACCCCACACCAAGCACATTGACCACACGAACCACCACACCGATCATGACATCCACGTTGACCACACAAATGACCACATCCACTAAAATGACCACCATGCAGACAACTACTTTGACCACGCCCACTAAATCAGCCAAATCCACCATACTGGCCACCACCGCATCCACCACGCCATCCACAGAAATCACTGCACCAAACACCTCATTGACCACACTGACTACAAAACTGACCACTGAGATCAGCACACTGACCTCATCAACTGCACCAATCACCACATCCACTACACTGACCAGCAAATCCAACATACCACGCACCACATCGACCACACCGCTCACATCCACCACATTGGCAACCGGTGAGTACACCATGCCAACCAGCACATTGACCACAGAGATCCCTACACCGACTACCTCATCGACCACATCAATCACCACACCAACTACCACACCGACCACCTCATTCACCGCACCAAGCACATCGACCACACCAACTACACCAACAACTACATCGACGACACCAATCACCACATTGACCACACTCACCACAGGAACCACATCAACCACCACATCAAACACACTGATCACAAAATCTACCACACTGGCAACCGCATCCATCACACTAACCACGAGTACTACACCAACCCCCAAACTGACCAATGAGCTCACAACATTGACCACCACATCGACGACACCAACAACCACAATGATATCACCAACAATCACCTCGACCACACCGATAGCAACATCCACATTGACCACACAGATGACCACATCCAACAGTCTGACCACCGTACTGAACAAACCGATCACATCCATTACACTGCCAACCACAAACACGATACTAGGCACATCGACCACACATACCACCACACCGATCATGACATCCACGTTGACCACACAGATGACCACATCCACTAAAATAACATCCATGCCGTCCACTACTTTGACCACGCCCACTACATCAGCGACATCCACCATACTAGCCACCACCGCATCCACCTCGCCATCCACAGAAATCACTACACTGACCACCTCATTGATCACCCCAACTACATCGATGACACCAATCACCACACCGGCAACCACACCCATCACACTAACCACGAGGACCACACCAACCCCCAAACTGACCACAGAGCTCACAACATTGACCACAACATTGACACCACCAACAACCACATTGACATCACCACCAATCACCTCGACCACACCGATACCAACATCCACATTGAGCACACAGATGACCACATCCAACAGACTGACCACCATACCGACAACATCGATCACACCATCCATTACACTGCCAACCACATACACCACACCAAGAACAATGACCACACCAACCACCACACCGATCATGACATCCACATTGACCACACCAAGAACAATGACCACACCAACCACCACACCGATCATGACATCCACATTGACCACACCAAGAACAATGACCACACAAACCACCACACCGATCATGACATCCACATTGACCACACAGATGACCACATCCACTAAAATAACATCCATGCCGTCCACTACTTTGACAACACCCACTACATCAGCGACATCCACCATACTAGCCACCACCGCATCCACCTCGCCATCCACAGAAATCACTACACTGACCACCTCATTGGTCACCCCAACTACATCGATGACACCAATCACCACACCGGCAACCACACCCATCACACTAACCACGAGGACCACACCAACCCCCAAACTGACCACAGAGCTCACAACATTGACCACAACATTGACACCACCAACAACCACATTGACATCACCACCAATCACCTCGACCACACCGATACCAACATCCACATTGACCACACAGATGACCACATCCAACAGACTGACCACCATACCGACAACATCGATCACACCATCCATTACACTGCCAACCACATACACCACACCAAGAACAATGACCACACCAACCGCCACACCGATCATGACATCCACATTGACCACACCAAGAACAATGACCACACCAACCACCACACCGATCATGACATCCACATTGACCACACAGATGACCACATCCACTAACCTGATCTCCCTGCCGACCACTGCATCGCCCAAACCACCCAACACATCAACCACATCCCTCATAGTGGCAACCACCACATCCACCACACCAACCACAGAGATCCCTACACCGACCACTTCATCGACCAGAGTGATCACCAAAATGACCACTGAACTGACCACACAAACCACAACCACCACACCGATCACCTCATCCAGCATACCAACCACGTCAGCCACACCTGCTACACCAACAACCACATCGACAACACCAATCACCACATTTACCACACTGACCACATCAACATCACCAACCACCACACCGATTATAAAATCCACACCGACCACATTGAAGGCTACATCCAACAAACTGACCACCACTTCGACCCCCACATCAACCAAACCAATTACAACATTCACCACACAGGCAACCACGAATTCCACACCAAGTACATCAACCACACCAACCGCCACACCAATCATGACATCCACATTGACCACACAGATGACCACATCCACTATAATGACCAACATGCCCACCACTACTTTGACCACGCCCATCACATCAGCCACATCCACCATACCGGCCACCACAGCATTCACCACGCCATCCACAGAATTGACTACACTCAACACATCATCGACCACACTGACCACCAAACTGACCACTGAGCTCACCACACTGACCAGCACATCCACCACACCAAACTCCACATCGACAACCTCATCCAGCACACCAAGCACATCAACCACACGAACTACAGCAACAGCCACATCAACACCACCAATCACCACGATGACCACACTGAGGACATCAACCACACCAACCACCACACCGATCGTGACATCCACAATAACCACACAGATGACCACATCCAGTAAACTGACTACTATTCCAACCAGTACATCAAGCAAACTACCCAGCACATCAGCCACATCCACCATATTAGCAACCACTGCATCCACCACACCATCCACAGAGATCCCGACACCGACCACCTCATCGACAACACCAATCACCACACCAACTACCACATCCACCACACCGACCACCTCATCCACCACACCAAGCACATCGACCACTCCAACTACACCAATAACTACATCGATCATACCAATCACCTCATTGCCATCACCAACAATCACCTCGAACACACCGATAGCAATATCCACATTGACCACACAGATGAACACATCCAACAGATTGACCACCATACCGACCACATCGATCAAAACATCCATTACACTGCCAACCACATACACCACACGAAGAACAATGACCACACCGACCATCACATCGATCATGACATCCGCGTTGACCACACAGATGACATCTACTAAAATGACAACCATGCCAACCACTACTTTGACCACGCCCACTACATCAGCCACATCCACCATACTGGCCACCAACGCATCCACCACGCCATCCACAGAAATCACTACACCGACCACCTCATCGACCACACAGACCACCAAACTGACAACTGAGATCACCACACTGACCACATCAACAACACCAATCACCACATCCACTACACTGACCAACACATCCAACATACCACGCACCATATCGACCAAACCGTACACATTCACCACACTGGCAACCAGTGCATACACCACGCCAACCAGCACATTGACCACAGAGATCCCTACACTGACCACCTCATCGACTACACCAATCACCACACCAACCATGTCTACCGCACCGATCACCTCATCCACCGTACCAACCACATCTACCGCACTGAACACCTCATTCACCGCACCAACCACATCGACCACACCAACCACCACACCGATCATGACATCCACCTTGACCACACTCATGATCACATCCACGAAACTGACCACTATGCCAACCACTATATTGACCAAAACACCCAGAACATCAACCACATCAACCACATTGGGAACCATCGATTCCACCACACCAACCACTGAGATCCCTGCACCGACCACCTCATCGACCACAGTGATCATCACATCCGGCTCCCCAACCACCGCATCAAACACACCAACAACTAAATCGGCGTCACAAACCACCACATCCACACCACTGACCACATCATCCATACCAACCACCACACCGATTATGCAATCCACACTGACCACACAGAAGGTTACATCTACCAAACTGACCACCACTCCGACCGCAACATCGACCACACCAATCAAAACAGCCACCACACTGGCAACCACGTACACCACACCAGTCACATCGACCACACCAACCACCACACCAATCATGACATCCGCGTTGACCACACCTATGACCACATACACTAAAATGACAACCATGCCGACCACTACTTTGACCACGCCCACTACATCAGCCACAACCACCACACTGGCAACCAGTGCACACACCACGCCAACCAGCACATTGACCACAGAGATCCCTACACTGACCAACTCATCGACAACACCAATCACCACACCAACTACCACATCTGTCGCATCGACTACCTCATCCTCCTCACCAAGCCCATCGACCACACCAACTACACCAACAACTACATCGACGACACCAATCACCACATTGACCACACTCACCACAGGAACCACACCAACCACCGCATCAAACACACTGATCACAAAATCAACCACACCGGCAACCGCATCCATCACAGTAACCGCCACAAACACACCAACTTCTAAACTGACCACAGAGTTCCCAACACCGGCCACCTCATCGACTACAGTGATCACCACATCCGACGCACCAACCACCACATCCACAACACTGACAACATCATCCACACCAACCACGTCACTGATTATGCAATCCACAATGATCACACAGAAGGTTACATTGACCACACCGATCACAACAGCCACCACACTGGCAACCACACCAACCACCACACCGATCATGACATCCGCGTTGACCACACAGATGACCACATCCACTAAAATGACATCCATGCCGACCACTACTTTGACTACACCCATTACATCAGCCACATCCACCATACTGGCCACCACCGCATCCACCACGCCAACCACAGAAATCACTACACCGACCACCTCAGCGACCACACTGACCACCAAACTGACCACTGAGCTCACCACACTGACCACATCAACAACACCAATCACCACATCCACTACACTGACCAGCACATCCAACACACCACCCACCATATCGACCACACCGATCACATTCACCACACTGGCAACCAGTGCATACACCACGCCAACCAGCTCATTGACCACAGAGATCCCTACACTGACCACCTCATCGACTACACCAATCACCACACGAACCATGTCTACCGCACCGATCACCTCATTCATCTCACCAACCACATCTACCGCACCGAACACCTCATTCATCTCACCAACCACATCGACCACACCAACCACCACTAAAATGACAACCATGCTGACCACTACTTTGACAACGCCCACTACATCAGCCACATCCACCACACTGGGAACCAGTGCATACACCACGCTAACCAGCACATTGACAACAGAGATACCTAAATTGACCGCCTCGTCGACAACACCAATCACCACACCAAGTACCACATCTACCGCACCAACTACCTCATCCTCCTCACCAAGCCCATCGACCACACCAACTACACCAACAACTGAATCGACGACACCAATCACCACATTGACCACACTCACCACAGGAACCACACCAACCACCACATCAAACACATTGATCACAAAATCAACCACACCGGCAACCGCATCCATCACAGTAACCACCACAAACACACCAACCTCTAAACTGACCACAGAGCTCACAACATTGACCACCACATCGACAACACCAACAACCACATTGACATCACCAACAATCACCTCGACCACACCGATAGCAACATCCACATTGACCACACAGATGAGCACATCCAACAGACTGACCACCATACTGACAACTATATTGACCAATTCACCCAGAACATCAACCACATTGGCAACCACCGTTTCCACCACACCAACAGCGGAGATCCCTTCACCGACCACCTCATCGACCACAGTGATCAACAAATCTGGCACGCCAACAACCAAATCGACGTCACCAGCAACCACATCAACACCACAAACCACATCAACCACACCAACCACCACACCGATCGTGACATCCACATTGACCACACAGATGACCACATCCAGTAAAATGACCACCATGCCGCCCACTACATCGACCACAATCACCATACCGGCAAGCACAGCTTCCACCAAGCCAACCTCAGAAATCACTACACCGAACACTTTGACCACCAAACAGACCACTGAGCTCACCACACTGACCTCATCAACTGCACCAATCACCACATCCACTACACTGACTAGCACATCCAACACACCACCCACCATATCGACCACACCGATCACATCCACAACACTGGCAACCAGTGCATATACCACGCCAACCACTCTGACAGCAGCATCGACCACACCGATCACAACAGCCAACACTCTAGCAAACACATACACCACACCAACCACAGCTTCCTCCAAGCCAACCACAGAAATCACTACACCAAGCACCCCATCGCCCACACTGACCACCAAACTGCCCACTGAGCTCACCACACTGACCACATTAACTGCACCAATCACCACATCCACTACACTGACCAGTGCACTAACCACTACACCAACATCTACATCGATCACCTCATCCAGCACACCAAGCACATCAACCACATCAACAAAACTAATCACCACGATGACCACACTGAACACTTCAACCACCACACCGAGCGTGACACCCACATTGACCACACAGATGACCACATCCACTAAACTGACCACTATTCCCACCACTACATCGACCAAGCCACCCAGAACATCAACCACATCCACCATATTGGCAACCATTGCATCCACCACACCATCCACAGAGTTCCCAACACCGGCCACCTCATCGACTACAGTAATCACCACATCCGACGCACCAACCACTGCATCAAGCACACCAACAACCAGATTGACGTCACCAACCACCACATCCACCACACTGATCACATCATCCACACCAACCATATCACCGATTATGCAATCCACAATGACCACACAGGTTACATCTACGAATCCGACCACCACTCCGACTGCAACATTGACCACACCGATCACACTGGCAACCACATACACCACACCAACCACCACACCGATCATGAAATCCACCTTGACCACACTGATGATCACATCCACGAAACTGACCACTATGCCAACCACTATATTGACCAAAACACCCAGAACATCAACCACATTGGGAACCATCGATTCCACCACACCAACCACAGAGACCCCTACAACGACCACCTCATCGACCACAGTGATCACCACATCCGGCACTCCAACCACTGCATCAAGCACACCAACAACCAAATCAACATCACCAACAACCACATCCACAACACTGACCACATCATCCATACCAACCACCACACCGATTATGCAATCCACACTGACCACACAGAAGGTTACATTTACCAAACAGACCACCACTCGGACCGCAACATCGACCACACCAATCACAACAGCCACCACACTGGCAACCACGTACACCACACCAGGCACATCGACCACACCAACCACCACACCGATCATGACATCTGCGTTGACCACACCGATGACCACATCCACTAAAATGACAACCATGCCAACCACTACTTTGACCTTACCCACTACATCAACCACATCCACCACACTGGCAACCAGTGCATACACCACGCCAACCAGCACATTGAACACAGAGATCCCCACACTGACCACCTCATCGACAACACCAATCACCACACCAAGTACCACATCTATCGCACCGACTACCTCATCCTCCTCACTAAGCCCATCGACCACACCAACTAAACCAACAACTACATCGACGACACCAATCACCACATTGACCACACTCACCACAGGAACCACACCAACCACCACATCAAACACACTGATCACAAAATCTATCACACCGGCAACCGTATCCATCACACTAACCACGAGGACCACACCAACCTCTAAACTGACCGCAGAGCTCACAACTTTGACCACCACATCGACGACACCAACAATCACATTGACATCACCAACAATCACCTCGACCATACCGATAGCAACATTCACCATGACCACACAGATGACCACATCCATGAAACTGACCACTATGCCGACCACTATATTGACGAAAACAGCCAGCACATCAACCACATCTGCAACCACCGATTCCAGCACACTGACCACAAAGATCCCTACATCGACGACCTCATCGACCACAGTGATCACCACATCGGGCACCCCAACCACCGCATCAAACACACCAACAACCAAATCGGCGTCACAAATCACCACATCCACACCACTGACCACATCATCCACACCAACCACCACACCGATTATGCAATCCACAATGTCCACACAGAAGTTTACATCTACCAAACTGACCACCACTCTAACAGCAACATCGACCACACCGATCACAACAGCCAACTCTCTGGCAACCACATACACCACACCAGGCACATTGACCACACCAACAACCACACCGATCATGACATTCACGTTGACCACACCAATGAACACATCCACTAAAATGACCACCATGCCAACCACTACATCGACAACAATCTCCACACTGGCAACCACAACTTCCTCCAAGCCAACCACAGAAATCACGAAACCGACCACCCCATCGCCCACACTGCCCACCAAACTGCCCACTGAGCTCACCATACTGACCACATTAACTACACCAATCACCACATCCACTACACTGACCAGTGCACTAACCACTACACCAGCACCTACATCGACCACCTCATCCAGCACACCAAGCACATCAACCACATCAACCACATCAACAACACCAATCACCACGATGACCACACCGAGCATGACCTCCACATTGACCACACAGATGGCCACATCCACTAAATTGAACACTATTCCCACAACTACATCGACCAAACCACCCAGAACATCAACCGCATCCACCATATCGGCAACCACTGCATCCACCGCAGAGATCCCAACACCGGGCACCCCATTGACTACAGTAATCACCACATCTGATACACCAACCACTGCATCAAGCACACCAACAACCAAATCGATGTCACCAACCACCACATCCACAACACTGACCACATCGTCCACACCAACCACGTCATTGATTATGCAATCCACAATGACCACACAGAAGGTTACATCCACCAAACAGATCACCACTCCAACCGCAACATCGACCACATCGATCATAACAGCCACCACACTGGCAACCACATACACCACACCAAGCACATTGACCACACAAACCACCACACCGATCATGACATCCGCGTTGACCACACCGATGACCACATCCACTAAAATGACATCCATGCCGACCACTACTTTGACCACGCCCACTACATCAGCCACATCCACCATACTGGCCACCACCGCATCAACCACGCCATCCGCCATCACTATACCGACCACCTCATGGACCACACTGCCAACCAAACTGACCACTGGGATCACCACACTGACCACATCAACAACACCAATCACCACATCCACTACACTGACCAGCACATCCAACACACCACGCACCATATCGACCACACCGATCACATTCACGTACACCACACCAGGCACATCGACCACACCAACCACCACACCGATCATGACATCCGCGTTGACCACACCGATGACCACATCGACGACACCGTTCACATCCACAACACTGGCAACCGGTGCATACACCACGCCAACCAGCACATTGACCACAGAAATCCCTGCACTGACCACCTCATCGACTACACCAATCACGACACCAACCACATCTACCTCACCGACCATTTCATTCACCGCACCAACCACACCAACTACACCAACAACTACATCGACGACACCAATCACCACATTGACCACACTCACCTCAGGAACCATATCAACCACCACTTCAAACACACCGATCACAAAATCTACCACAGCGGCAACCACATCCATCACACTAACTACAAGGACCACACCAACCCCCAAACTGACCACAGAGCTTACAACATTGACCACCACTACATCAGCCACATCCACCACACTGGGAACCAATGCATACACCACGCTAACCAGCACATTGACAACAGAGATCCCTAAACTGACCATCTCGTCGACAACACCAATCACCACACCAAGTACCACATCTACCGCACCGACTACCTCATCCTCCTCACCAAGCCCATCGACCACACCAACTACACCAACAACTGAATCGACGACACCAATCACCACATTGACCACACTCACCACAGGAACCATATCAACCGCCACTTCAAACACACTGATCACAAAATCAACCTCACCGGCAACTGCATCCATCACAGTAACCACCACAAACACACCAACCCCTAAACTGACCACAGAGCTCACAACATTGACCACCACATCGACAACACCAACAACCACATTGACATCACCAACAATCACCTCGACCACACCGATAGCAACATCCACATTGACCACACAGATGACCACATCCAACAGACTGACCACCATGCCGACAACATCGATCACAACATCCATTACACTGCCAACCACTTACACCACATCAAGAACAACAACCACACCAACCACCACACCGATCATTACATCCACATTGACCACACTGATGACCACATCCACTAAACTGACCAGTATGCTGACCACCATATTGAACAAAACACCCAGAACATCAACCACATCAACCACATTGGCAACCACCAATTCCACCACACCAACCATAGAGATCCCAACACCAACCACCTCATCGACCACAGTGATCACCACATTTGGCACACCAACAACAAAATCGACGTCACCAACCACCACATCAACAACACAGACCAAGTCAACCACACCAACCACCAAACCCATTATGCAATCCACACTGACCACACATAACGCTACATCCACCAAACCAACCATTACTCCAACGGCCACATCGACCACACCGATCATGACATCCACGTTTACCACAAAGATGACCACATCCACTAAAATGACCACCATGCCGCCCACTACATCGACCACAATCACCATACCGGCAAGCACAGCTTCCACCAATCCAACCTCAGAAATCACTACACCAAACACACTGACCACCAAACTGATCACTGAGCTCACCACACTGACCTCATCAACTGCACCAATCACCACATCCACTACACTTACCAGCTCATCCAACACACCACCCAGCATATCGACCACACCGATCACATCCACAACACTGGCAACCAGTGCATACACCACGCCAACCAGCACATTGACCACAGAGATCCCTACACTGACCACCTCATCGAAAACACCAATCACCACACCAACTACCACATCTACCGCACCGACTACCTCATTCACCGCACCAAGCCCATCGACCACACCAACTACACCAACAACTACATCGATGACACCAATCACCACATTGACCACACTCACCACAGGAACCACACCAACCACCACATCAAACACACCGATGACAAAATCTACTACACCGGCAACTGCATCCATCACACGAACCTCGAGGACCACACCAACCCCCAAACTGACCACTGAACTCACAACATTGACCACCACATCGACCACACCAACAACCACATTGACATCACCAACAGTCACCTCGACCACACCAATAGCAACATCCACATTAACCACACAGATGACCACATCCAACAGACTGACCACCATTCGGACCACACCGATCACAACATCCATTACACTGCCAACCACATACACCACACCAAGAACAACGACCACACCAACCACCACACCAATCATGACATCCACCTTGACCACACAGATGACCACATCCACAAAACTGACCACTCTGCCGACCACTATATTGACGAAAACACCTAGCACATCAACCACATCTGCAACCACCGATTCCAGCACACTAACCACAAAGATCCCTACATCGGCCACCTCATCGACCAAAGTGAACACCACATCCGGCACCTCAACCACAGCATCAAACACACCAACAACCAAATCGACGTCACAAACCACCACATCCACAACACTGACCACATCATCCACACCAACCACCACACCGATTATGCAATCCACACTGACCACACAGAAGGCTACATCTACCAAACCGATCACTACTCTGACAGCAACATCGACCACACCGATCACAACAGCCAACACTCTGGCAACCACATACACCACACCAAGCACATTGACCACACCAACCACCACACCGATCATGACATCCACGTTCACCACACCAATGACCACATCCACTAAAATGACCACCATGCCGACCACTACATCGACAACAATCACCATACTGGCAACCACAGCTTATCCCAAGTCAACCACAGAAATCACTACAACGACCACCGCATCGCCCACACTGACCACCAAACTGCCCACTGAGCTCACCACACTGACCACATTAACTACACCAATCACCACATCCACTACACTGACCAGTGCACTAACCACTACACCAACATCTACATCGAACACCTCATCCAGCACACCAAGGACATCAACCACATCAACAACACTAATCACCACGATGACCACAATGAACACCTCAACCACCACACCGAGCGTGACACCCACATTGACCACACAGATGACCACATCCACTAAACTGACCACTAGTCCCACCATTACGTCGACCAAACCACCCAGAACATCAACCACATACACCATATCGGTAACCACGGCATCCACCACACCATCCACAGAGTTCCCAACACCGGCCACCTCATCGACTACAGTGATCACCACATCCGACGCACCAACCACCACATCCACAACACTGACAACATCATCCACACCAACCACGTCACTGATTATGCAATCCACAATGACCACACAGAAGGTTACATCGACCACACCGATCACAACAGCCACCACACTGGCAACCACACCAACCACCACACCGATCATGACATCCGCGTTGACCACACAGATGACCACATCGACTGAAATGAAATCCATGCCGACCACTACTTTGACTACACCCATTACATCAGCCACATCCACCATACTGGCCACCACCGCATCCACCACGCCAACCACAGAAATCACTACACCGACCACCTCAGCGACCAAACTGACCACCAAACTGACCACTGAGCTCACCACACTGACCACATCAACAACACCAATCACCACATCCACTACACTGACCAGCACATCCAACACACCACCCACCATATCGACCACACCGATCACATTCACCACACTGGCAACCAGTGCATACACCACGCCAACCAGCTCATTGACCACAGAGATCCCTACACTGACCACCTCATCGACTACACCAATCACCACACGAACCATGTCTACCGCACCGATCACCTCATTCACCGTACCAACCACATCTACCGCACCGAACACCTCATTCATCTCACCAACCACATCGACCACACCAACCACCACACCGATCATGACATCCGCGTTGACCACACCAATGACCACATCCACTAAAATGACAACCATGCCGACCACTACTTTGACAACGCCCACTACATCAGCCACATCCACCACACTGGGAACCAATGCATACACCACGCTAACCAGCACATTGACAACAGAGATCCCTAAACTGACCACCTCGTCGACAACACCAATCACCACACCAAGTACCACATCTACCGCACCGACTATCTCATCCTCCTCACCAAGCCCATCGACCACACCAAATACACCAACAACTGAATCGACGACACCAATCACCACATTGACCACACTCACCACAGGAACCACACCAACCACCACATCAAACACACTGATCACAAAATCAACCACATCGGCAACCGCATCCATCACAGTAACCACCACAAACACACCAACCCCTAAACTGACCACAGAGCTCACAACATTGACCACCACATCGACAACACCAACAACCACATTGACATCACCAACAATCACCTCGACCACACCGATAGCAACATCCACATTGACCACACAGATGAGCACATCGAATAGACTGACCACCATACCGACAACATCGATCACAACATCCATTACACTACCAACCACTTATACCACATCAAGAACAACAACCACACCAACCACCACACCGATCATGACATCCACATTGACCACACTGATGACCACATCCACTAAACTGACCAGTATGCCGACCACCATATTGAACAAAACACCCAGAACATCAACCACATCAACCACATTGGCAACCACCAATTGCACCACACCAACCATAGAGATCCCAACACAGACCACCTTATGGACCACAGTGATCACCACATCTGACACACCAACAACAAAATCGACGTCACCAACCACCACATCAACAACACAGACCAAATCAACCACACCAACCACCAAACCCATTATGCAATCCACACTGACCACACACAACGCTACATCCACCAAACCGACCATCACTCCAACGGCCACATCGACCACACCGATCATGACATCCACGTTGACCACAAAGATGACCACATCAACTAAAATGACCACCATGTCGCCCACTACATCGACCACAATCACCATACCGGCAAGCACAGCTTCCACCAATCCAACCTCAGAAATCACTACACCGAACACACTGACCACCAAACTGATCACTGAGCTCACCACACTGACCTCATCAACTGCACCAATCACCACATCCACTACACTTACCAGCTCATCCAACACACCACCCAGCATATCGACCACACCGATCACATCCACAACACTGGCAACCAGTGCATACACCACGCCAACCAGCACATTGACCACAGAGATCCCTACACTGACCACCTCATCGAAAACACCAATCACCACACCAACTACCACATCTACCGCACCGACTACCTCATTCACCGCACCAAGCCCATCGACCACACCAACTACACCAACAACTACATCGATGACACCAATCACCACATTGACCACACTCACCACAGGAACCACACCAACCACCACATCAAACACACCGATGACAAAATCTACCACACCGGCAACTGCATCCATCACACGAACCTCGAGGACCACACCAACCCCCAAACTGACCACTGAACTCACAACATTGACCACCACATCGACCACACCAACAACCACATTGACATCACCAACAGTCACCTCGACCACACCAATAGCAACATCCACATTAACCACACAGATGACCACATCCAACAGACTGACCACCATTCGGACCACACCGATCACAACATCCATTACACTGCCAACCACATACACCACACCAAGAACAACGACCACACCAACCACCACACCAATCATGACATCCACCTTGACCACACAGATGACCACATCCACAAAACTGACCACTCTGCCGACCACTATATTGACGAAAACACCTAGCACATCAACCACATCTGCAACCACCGATTCCAGCACACTAACCACAAAGATCCCTACATTGGCCACCTCATCGACCACAGTGATCACCACATCCGGCACCTCAACCACAGCATCAAACACACCAACAACCAAATCGACGTCACAAACCACCACATCCACAACACTGACCACATCATCCACACCAACCACCACACCGATTATGCAATCCACACTGACCACACAGAAGGCTACATCTACCAAACCGATCACTACTCTGACAGCAACATCGACCACACCGATCACAACAGCCAACACTCTGGCAACCACATACACCACACCAAGCACATTGACCACACCAACCACCACACCGATCATGACATCCACGTTCACCACACCAATGACCACATCCACTAAAATGACCACCATGCCGACCACTACATCGACAACAATCACCATACTGGCAACCACAGCTTATCCCAAGTCAACCACAGAAATCACTACACCGACCACCGCATCGCCCACACTGACCACCAAACTGCCCACTGAGCTCACCACACTGACCACATTAACTACACCAATCACCACATCCACTACACTGACCAGTGCACTAACCACTACACCAACATCTACATCGAACACCTCATCCAGCACACCAAGGACATCAACCACATCAACAACACTAATCACCACAATGACCACAATGAACACCTCAACCACCACACCGAGCGTGACACCCACATTGACCACACAGATGACCACATCCACTAAACTGACCACTAGTCCCACCATTATGTCGACCAAACCACCCAGAACATCAACCACATCCACCATATCGGTACCCACGGCATCCACCACACCATCCACAGAGTTCCCAACACCGGCCACCTCATCGACTACAGTGATCACCACATCCGACGCACCAACCACCACATCCACAACACTGACAACATCATCCACACCAACCACGTCACTGATTATGCAATCCACAATGACCACACAGAAGGTTACATCGACCACACCGATCACAACAGCCACCACACTGGCAACCACACCAACCACCACACCGATCATGACATCCGCGTTGACCACACAGATGACCACATCGACTGAAATGAAATCCATGCCGACCACTACTTTGACTACACCCATTACATCAGCCACATCCACCATACTGGCCACCACCGCATCCACCACGCCAACCACAGAAATCACTACACCGACCACCTCAGCGACCACACTGACCACCAAACTGACCACTGAGCTCACCACACTGACCACATCAACAACACCAATCACCACATCCACTACACTGACCAGCACATCCAACACACCACCCACCATATCGACCACACCGATCACATTCACCACACTGGCAACCAGTGCATACACCACGCCAACCAGCTCATTGACCACAGAGATCCCTACACTGACCACCTCATCGACTACACCAATCACCACACGAACCATGTCTACCGCACCGATCACCTCATTCACCGTACCAACCACATCTACCGCACCGAACACCTCATTCATCTCACCAACCACATCGACCACACCAACCACCACACCGATCATGACATCCGCGTTGACCACACCAATGACCACATCCACTAAAATGACAACCATGCCGACCACTACTTTGACAACGCCCACTACATCAGCCACATCCACCACACTGGGAACCAATGCATACACCACGCTAACCAGCACATTGACAACAGAGATCCCTAAACTGACCACCTCGTCGACAACACCAATCACCACACCAAGTACCACATCTACCGCACCGACTACCTCATCCTCCTCACCAAGCCCATCGACCACACCAACTACACCAACAACTGAATCGACGACACCAATCACCACATTGACCACACTCACCACAGGAATCACACCAACCACCACATCAAACACACTGATCACAAAATCAACCACACCGGCAACTGCATCCATCACAGTAACCACCACAGACACACCAACCCCTAAACTGACCACAGAGCTCACAACATTGACCACCACATCGACAACACCAACAACCACATTGACATCACCAACAATCACCTCGACCACACCGATAGCAGCATCCACATTGACCACACAGATGAGCACATCCAACAGACTGACCACCATGCCGAAAACATCGATCACATCCATTACACTGCCAACCACTTACACCACATCAAGAACAACAACCACACAAACCACCACACCGATCATGACATCCACATTGACCACACTGATGACCACATCCACTAAACTGACCAGTATGCCGACCACCATATTGAACAAAACACCCAGAACATCAACCACATCAACCACATTGGCAACCACCAATTCCACCACACCAACCATAGAGATCCCAACACCGACCATCTCATCGACCACAGTGATCACCACATCTGGCACACCAACAACAAAATCGACGTCACCAACCACCACATCAACAACACAGACCAAGTCAACCACACCAACCACCAAACCCATTATGCAATCCACACTGACCACACATAACGCTACAACCACCAAACCAACCATCACTCCAACGGCCACATCGACCACACCGATCATGACATCCACGTTGACCACAAAGATGACCACATCCACTAAAATGACCACCATGCCGCCCACTACATCGACCACAATCACCATACCGGCAAGCACAGCTTCCACCAATCCAACCTCAGAAATCACTACACCGAACACACTGACCACCAAACTGATCACTGAGCTCACCACACTGACCTCATCAACTGCACCAATCACCACATCCACTACACTTACCAGCTCATCCAACACACCACCCAGCATATCGACCACACCGATCACATCCACAACACTGGCAACCAGTGCATACACCACACCAACGAGCACATTGACCACAGAGATCCCTACACTGACCATCTCATCGAAAACACCAATTACCACACCAACTACCACATCTACCGCATCGACTACCTCATTCACCGCACCAAGCCCATCGACCACACTAACTACACCAACAACTACATCGATGACACCAATCACCACATTGACCACACTCACCACAGGAACCACACCAACCACCACATCAAACACACCGATGACAAAATCTACCACACCGGCAACTGCATCCATCACACTAACCTCGAGGACCACACCAACCCCCAAACTGACCACTGAACTCACAACATTGACCACCACATCGACCACACCAACAACCACATTGACATCACCAACAGTCACCTCGACCACATCAAAAGCAACATCCACATTAACCACACAGATGACCACATCCAACAGACTGACCACCATGCCGACAACATCGATCACAACATCCATTACACTGCCAACCACTTACACCACATCAAGAACAACAACCACACCAACCACCACACCGATCATTACATCCACATTGACCACACTGATGACCACATCCACTAAACTGACCAGTATGCCGACCACCATATTGAACAAAACACCCAGAACATCAACCACATCAACCATATTGGCAACGACCAATTCCACCACACCAACCATAGAGATCCCAACACCGACCACCTCATCGACCACAGTGATCACCACATCTGGCACACCAACAACAAAATCGACGTCACCAACCACCACATCAACAACACAGACCAAATCAACCACACCAACCACCAAACCCATTATGCAATCCACACTGACCACACATAACACTACATCCACCAAACCGACCATTACTCCAACGGCCACATCGACCATACCGATCATGGCATCCACGTTGACCACAAAGATGACCACATCCACTAAAATGACCACCATGCCGCCCACTACATCGACCACAATCACCATACCGGCAAGCACAGCTTCCACCAATCCACCCTCAGAAATCACTACACCGAACACACTGACCACCAAACTGATCACTGAGCTCACCACACTGACCTCATCAACTGCACAAATCACCACATCCACTACACTTACCAGCTCATCCAACACACCACCCAGCATATCGACCACACCAATCACATCCACAACACTGGCAACCAGTGCATACACCACGCCAACCAGCAAATTGACCACAGAGATCCCTACACTGACCACCTCATCGAAAACACCAATCACCACACCAACTATCACATCCACCGCACCGACTACCTCATTCACCGCACCAAGCCCATCGACCACACTAACTACACCAACAACTACATCGATGACACCAATCACCACATTGACCACACTCACCACAGGAACCACACCAACCACCACATCAAACACACCGATGACAAAATCTACCACACCGGCAACCGCATCCATCACAGTAACCACCACAAACACACCAACCCCTAAACTGACCACAGAGCTCACAACATTGACCACCACATCGACAACACCAACAACCACATTGACATCACCAACAATCACCTCGACCACACAGATAGCAACATCCCCATTGACCACACAGATGAGCACATCCAACAGACTGACCACCATGCCAACAACATCCATTACACTGCCAACCACTTACACCACATCAAGAACAACAACCACACCGATCATGACATCCACATTGACCACACTGATGACCACATCCACTAAACTGACCAGTATGCTGACCACCATATTGAACAAAACACCCAGAACATCAACCACATCAACCACATTGGCAACCACCAATTCCACCACACCAACCATAGAGTTCCCAACACCGGCCACCTCATCGACTACAGTGATCACCACATCCGACGCACCAACCACCACATCCACAACACTGACAACATCATCCACACCAACCACGTCACTGATTATGCAATCCACAATGACCACACAGAAGGTTACATCGACCACACCGATCACAACAGCCACCACACTGGCAACCACACCAACCACCACATCAAACACACCGATGACAAAATCTACTACACCGGCAACTGCATCCATCACACGAACCTCGAGGACCACACCAACCCCCAAACTGACCACTGAACTCACAACATTGACCACCACATCGACCACACCAACAACCACATTGACATCACCAACAGTCACCTCGACCACACCAATAGCAACATCCACATTAACCACACAGATGACCACATCCAACAGACTGACCACCATTCGGACCACACCGATCACAACATCCATTACACTGCCAACCACATACACCACACCAAGAACAACGACCACACCAACCACCACACCAATCATGACATCCACCTTGACCACACAGATGACCACATCCACAAAACTGACCACTCTGCCGACCACTATATTGACGAAAACACCTAGCACATCAACCACATCTGCAACCACCGATTCCAGCACACTAACCACAAAGATCCCTACATCGGCCACCTCATCGACCACAGTGATCACCACATCCGGCACCTCAACCACAGCATCAAACACACCAACAACCAAATCGACGTCACAAACCACCACATCCACAACACTGACCACATCATCCACACCAACCACCACACCGATTATGCAATCCACACTGACCACACAGAAGGCTACATCTACCAAACCGATCACTAATCTGACAGCAACATCGACCACACCGATCACAACAGCCAACACTCTGGCAACCACATACACCACACCAAGCACATTGACCACACCAACCACCACACCGATCATGACATCCACGTTCACCACACCAATGACCACATCCACTAAAATGACCACCATGCCGACCACTACATCGACAACAATCACCATACTGGCAACCACAGCTTATCCCAAGTCAACCACAGAAATCACTACACCGACCACCGCATCGCCCACACTGACCACCAAACTGCCCACTGAGCTCACCACACTGACCACATTAACTACACCAATCACCACATCCACTACACTGACCAGTGCACTAACCACTACACCAACATCTACATCGAACACCTCATCCAGCACACCAAGGGCATCAACCACATCAACAACACTAATCACCACGATGACCACAATGAACACCTCAACCACCACACCGAGCGTGACACCCACATTGACCACACAGATGACCACATCCACTAAACTGACCACTAGTCCCACCATTACGTCGACCAAACCACCCAGAACATCAACCACATCCACCATATCGGTAACCACGGCATCCACCACACCATCCACAGAGTTCCCAACACCGGCCACCTCATCGACTACAGTGATCACCACATCCGACACACCAACCACCACATCCACAACACTGACAACATCATCCACACCAACCACGTCACTGATTATGCAATCCACAATGACCACACAGAAGGTTACATCGACCACACCGATCACAACAGCCACCACACTGGCAACCACACCAACCACCACACCGATCATGACATCCGCGTTGACCACACAGATGACCACATCGACTGAAATGAAATCCATGCCGACCACTACTTTGACTACACCCATTACATCAGCCACATCCACCATACTGGCCACCACCGCATCCACCACGCCAACCACAGAAATCACTACACCGACCACCTCAGCGACCACACTGACCACCAAACTGACCACTGAGCTCACCACACTGACCACATCAACAACACCAATCACCACATCCACTACACTGACCAGCACATCTAACACACCACGCACCATATCGACCACACCGATCACATTCACCACACTGGCAACCAGTGCATACACCACGCCAACCAGCTCATTGACCACAGAGGGCCCTACACTGACCACCTCATCGACTACACCAATCACCACACGAACCATGTCTACCGCACCGATCACCTCATTCACCGTACCAACCACATCTACCGCACCGAACACCTCATTCATCTCACCAACCACATCGACCACACCAACCACCACACCGATCATGACATCCGCGTTGACCACACCAATGACCACATCCACTAAAATGACAACCATGCTGACCACTACTTTGACAACGCCCACTACATCAGCCACATCCACCACACTGGGAACCAATGCATACACCACGCTAAACAACACATTGACAACAGAGATCCCTAAACTGACCACCTCGTCGACAACACCAATCACCACACCAAGTACCACATCTACCGCACCGACTACCTCATCCTCCTCACCAAGCCCATCGACCACACCAACTACACCAACAACTGAATCGACGACACCAATCACCACATTGACCACACTCACCACAGGAACCACACCAACCACCACATCAAACACACTGATCACAAAATCAACCACACCGGCAACTGCATCCATCACAGTAACCACCACAGACACACCAACCCCTAAACTGACCACAGAGCTCACAACATTGACCACCACATCGACAACACCAACAACCACATTGACATCACCAACAATCACCTCGACCACACCGATAGCAGCATCCACATTGACCACACAGATGAGCACATCCAACAGACTGACCACCATGCCAAAAACATCGATCACAACATCCATTACACTGCCAACCACTTACACCACATCAAGAACAACAACCACACCAACCACCACACCGATCATGACATCCACATTGACCACACTGATGACCACATCCACTAAACTGACCAGTATGCCGATCACCATATTGAACAAAACACCCAGAACATCAACCACATCAACCATATTGGCAACGACCAATTCCACCACACCAACCATAGAGATCCCAACACCGACCACCTCATCGACCACAGTGATCACCACATCTGGCACACCAACAACAAAATCGACGTCACCAACCACCACATCAACAACACAGACCAAATCAACCACACCAACCACCAAACCCATTATGCAATCCACACTGACCACACATAACACTACATCCACCAAACCGACCATTACTCCAACGGCCACATCGACCATACCGATCATGGCATCCACGTTGACCACAAAGATGACCACATCCACTAAAATGACCACCATGCCGCCCACTACATCGACCACAATCACCATACCGGCAAGCACAGCTTCCACCAATCCACCCTCAGAAATCACTACACCGAACACACTGACCACCAAACTGATCACTGAGCTCACCACACTGACCTCATCAACAGCACAAATCACCACATCCACTACACTTACCAGCTCATCCAACACACCACCCAGCATATCGACCACACCAATCACATCCACAACACTGGCAACCAGTGCATACACCACGCCAACCAGCAAATTGACCACAGAGATCCCTACACTGACCACCTCATCGAAAACACCAATCACCACACCAACTATCACATCCACCGCACCGACTACCTCATTCACCGCACCAAGCCCATCGACCACACTAACTACACCAACAACTACATCGATGACACCAATCACCACATTGACCACACTCACCACAAGAACCACACCAACCACCACATCAAACACACCGATGACAAAATCTACCACACCGGCAACCGCATCCATCACAGTAACCACCACAAACACACCAACCCCTAAACTGACCACAGAGCTCACAACATTGACCACCACATCGACAACACCAACAACCACATTGACATCACCAACAGTCACCTCGACCACACCAATAGCAACATCCACATTAACCACACAGATGACCACATCCAACAGACTGACCATCATTCGGACCACACCGATCACAACATCCATTACACTGCCAACCACATACACCACACCAAGAACAACGACCACACCAACCACCACACCAATCATGACATCCACCTTGACCACACAGATGACCACATCCACAAAACTGACCACTCTGCCGACCACTATATTGACGAAAACACCTAGCACATCAACCACATCTGCAACCACCGATTCCAGCACACTAACCACAAAGATCCCTACATCGGCCACCTCATCGACCACAGTGATCACCACATCCGGCACCTCAACCACAGCATCAAACACACCAACAACCAAATCGACGTCACAAACCACCACATCCACAACACTGACCACATCATCCACACCAACCACCACACCGATTATGCAATCCACACTGACCACACAGAAGGCTACATCTACCAAACCGATCACTACTCTGACAGCAACATCGACCACACCGATCACAACAGCCAACACTCTGGCAACCACATACACCACACCAAGCACATTGACCACACCAACCACCACACCGATCATGACATCCACGTTCACCACACCAATGACCACATCCACTAAAATGACCACCATGCCGACCACTACATCGACAACAATCACCATACTGGCAACCACAGCTTATCCCAAGTCAACCACAGAAATCACTACACCGACCACCGCATCGCCCACACTGACCACCAAACTGCCCACTGAGCTCACCACACTGACCACATTAACTACACCAATCACCACATCCACTACACTGACCAGTGCACTAACCACTACACCAACATCTACATCGAACACCTCATCCAGCACACCAAGGACATCAACCACATCAACAACACTAATCACCACAATGACCACAATGAACACCTCAACCACCACACCGAGCGTGACACACACATTGACCACACAGATGACCACATCCACTAAACTGACCACTAGTCCCACCATTATGTCGACCAAACCACCCAGAACATCAACCACATCCACCATATCGGTACCCACGGCATCCACCACACCATCCACAGAGTTCCCAACACCGGCCACCTCATCGACTACAGTGATCACCACATCCGACGCACCAACCACCACATCCACAACACTGACAACATCATCCACACCAACCACATCACTGATTATGCAATCCACAATGACCACACAGAAGGTTACATCGACCACACCGATCACAACAGCCACCACACTGGCAACCACACCAACCACCACACCGATCATGACATCCGCGTTGACCACACAGATGACCACATCGACTGAAATGAAATCCATGCCGACCACTACTTTGACTACACCCATTACATCAGCCACATCCACCATACTGGCCACCACCGCATCCACCACGCCAACCACAGAAATCACTACACCGACCACCTCAGCGACCACACTGACCACCAAACTGACCACTGAGCTCACCACACTGACCACATCAACAACACCAATCACCACATCCACTACACTGACCAGCACATCCAACACACCACCCACCATATCGACCACACCGATCACATTCACCACACTGGCAACCAGTGCATACACCACGCCAACCAGCTCATTGACCACAGAGATTCCTACACTGACCACCTCATCGACTACACCAATCACCACACGAACCATGTCTACCGCACCGATCACCTCATTCACCGTACCAACCACATCTACCGCACCGAACACCTCATTCATCTCACCAACCACATCGACCACACCAACCACCACACCGATCATGACATCCGCGTTGACCACACCAATGACCACATCCACTAAAATGACAACCATGCCGACCACTACTTTGACAACGCCCACTACATCAGCCACATCCACCACACTGGGAACCAATGCATACACCACGCTAACCAGCACATTGACAACAGAGATCCCTAAACTGACCACCTCGTCGACAACACCAATCACCACACCAAGTACCACATCTACCGCACCGACTACCTCATCCTCCTCACCAAGCCCATCGACCACACCAACTACACCAACAACTGAATCGACGACACCAATCACCACATTGACCACACTCACCACAGGAACCACACCAACCACCACATCAAACACACTGATCACAAAATCAACCACACCGGCAACTGCATCCATCACAGTAACCACCACAGACACACCAACCCCTAAACTGACCACAGAGCTCACAACATTGACCACCACATCAACAACACCAACAACCACATTGACATCACCAACAATCACCTCGACCACACCGATAGCAGCATCCACATTGACCACACAGATGAGCACATCCAACAGACTGACCACCATGCCGAAAACATCGATCACATCCATTACACTGCCAACCACTTACACCACATCAAGAACAACAACCACACCAACCACCACACCGATCATGACATCCACATTGACCACACTGATGACCACATCCACTAAACTGACCAGTATGCCGACCACCATATTGAACAAAACACCCAGAACATCAACCACATCAACCACATTGGCAACCACCAATTCCACCACACCAACCATAGAGATCCCAACACCGACCATCTCATCGACCACAGTGATCACCACATCTGGCACACCAACAACAAAATCGACGTCACCAACCACCACATCAACAACACAGACCAAGTCAACCACACCAACCACCAAACCCATTATGCAATCCACACTGACCACACATAACGCTACAACCACCAAACCAACCATCACTCCAACGGCCACATCGACCACACCGATCATGACATCCACGTTGACCACAAAGATGACCACATCCACTAAAATGACCACCATGCCGCCCACTACATCGACCACAATCACCATACCGGCAAGCACAGCTTCCACCAATCCAACCTCAGAAATCACTACACCGAACACACTGACCACCAAACTGATCACTGAGCTCACCACACTGACCTCATCAACTGCACCAATCACCACATCCACTACACTTACCAGCTCATCCAACACACCACCCAGCATATCGACCACACCGATCACATCCACAACACTGGCAACCAGTGCATACACCACACCAACGAGCACATTGACCACAGAGATCCCTACACTGACCACCTCATCGAAAACACCAATTACCACACCAACTACCACATCTACCGCATCGACTACCTCATTCACCGCACCAAGCCCATCGACCACACCAACTACACCAACAACTACATCGATGACACCAATCACCACATTGACCACACTCACCACAGGAACCACACCAACCACCACATCAAACACACCGATGACAAAATCTACCACACCGGCAACTGCATCCATCACACTAACCTCGAGGACCACACCAACCCCCAAACTGACCACTGAACTCACAACATTGACCACCACATCGACCACACCAACAACCACATTGACATCACCAACCGTCACCTCGACCACACCAAAAGCAACATCCACATTAACCACACAGATGACCACATCCAACAGACTGACCACCATGCCGACAACATCGATCACAACATCCATTACACTGCCAACCACTTACACCACATCAAGAACAACAACCACACCAACCACCACACCGATCATTACATCCACATTGACCACACTGATGACCACATCCACTAAACTGACCAGTATGCCGACCACCATATTGAACAAAACACCCAGAACATCAACCACATCAACCATATTGGCAACCACCAATTCCACCACACCAACCATAGAGATCCCAACACCGACCACCTCATCGACCACAGTGATCACCACATCTGGCACACCAACAACAAAATCGACGTCACCAACCACCACATCAACAACACAGACCAAATCAACCACACCAACCACCAAACCCATTATGCAATCCACACTGACCACACATAACACTACATCCACCAAACCGACCATTACTCCAACGGCCACATCGACCATACCGATCATGGCATCCACGTTGACCACAAAGATGACCACATCCACTAAAATGACCACCATGCCGCCCACTACATCGACCACAATCACCATACCGGCAAGCACAGCTTCCACCAATCCACCCTCAGAAATCACTACACCGAACACACTGACCACCAAACTGATCACTGAGCTCACCACACTGACCTCATCAACAGCACAAATCACCACATCCACTACACTTACCAGCTCATCCAACACACCACCCAGCATATCGACCACACCAATCACATCCACAACACTGGCAACCAGTGCATACACCACGCCAACCAGCAAATTGACCACAGAGATCCCTACACTGACCACCTCATCGAAAACACCAATCACCACACCAACTATCACATCCACCGCACTGACTACCTCATTCACCGCACCAAGCCCATCGACCACACTAACTACACCAACAACTACATTGATGACACCAATCACCACATTGACCACACTCACCACAGGAACCACACCAACCACCACATCAAACACACCGATGACAAAATCTACCACACCGGCAACCGCATCCATCACAGTAACCACCACAAACACACCAACCCCTAAACTGACCACAGAGCTCACAACATTGACCACCACATCGACAACACCAACAACCACATTGACATCACCAACAATCACCTCGACCACACAGATAGCAACATCCCCATTGACCACACAGATGAGCACATCCAACAGACTGACCACCATGCCAACAACATCCATTACACTGCCAACCACTTACACCACATCAAGAACAACAACCACACCGATCATGACATCCACATTGACCACACTGATGACCACATCCACTAAACTGACCAGTATGCTGACCACCATATTGAACAAAACACCCAGAACATCAACCACATCAACCACATTGGCAACCACCAATTCCACCACACCAACCATAGAGATCCCAACACCGACCACCTCATCGACCACAGTGATCACCACATTTGGCACACCAACAACAAAATCGACGTCACCAACCACCACATCAACAACACAGACCAAGTCAACCACACCAACCACCAAACCCATTATGCAATCCACACTGACCACACATAACGCTACATCCACCAAACCAACCATTACTCCAACGGCCACATCGACCACACCGATCATGACATCCACGTTTACCACAAAGATGACCACATCCACTAAAATGACCACCATGCCGCCCACTACATCGACCACAATCACCATACCGGCAAGCACAGCTTCCACCAATCCAACCTCAGAAATCACTACACCAAACACACTGACCACCAAACTGATCACTGAGCTCACCACACTGACCTCATCAACTGCACCAATCACCACATCCACTACACTTACCAGCTCATCCAACACACCACCCAGCATATCGACCACACCGATCACATCCACAACACTGGCAACCAGTGCATACACCACGCCAACCAGCACATTGACCACAGAGATCCCTACACTGACCACCTCATCGAAAACACCAATCACCACACCAACTACCACATCTACCGCACCGACTACCTCATTCACCGCACCAAGCCCATCGACCACACCAACTACACCAACAACTACATCGATGACACCAATCACCACATTGACCACACTCACCACAGGAACCACACCAACCACCACATCAAACACACCGATGACAAAATCTACTACACCGGCAACTGCATCCATCACACGAACCTCGAGGACCACACCAACCCCCAAACTGACCACTGAACCACGGCATCCACCACACCATCCACAGAGTTCCCAACACCGGCCACCTCATCGACTACAGTGATCACCACATCCGACGCACCAACCACCACATCCACAACACTGACAACATCATCCACACCAACCACGTCACTGATTATGCAATCCACAATGACCACACAGAAGGTTACATCGACCACACCGATCACAACAGCCACCACACTGGCAACCACACCAACCACCACACCGATCATGACATCCGCGTTGACCACACAGATGACCACATTGACTGAAATGAAATCCATGCCGACCACTACTTTGACTACACCCATTACATCAGCCACATCCACCATACTGGCCACCACCGCATCCACCACGCCAACCACAGAAATCACTACACCGACCACCTCAGCGACCACACTGACCACCAAACTGACCACTGAGCTCACCACACTGACCACATCAACAACACCAATCACCACATCCACTACACTGACCAGCACATCCAACACACCACCCACCATATCGACCACACCGATCACATTCACCACACTGGCAACCAGTGCATACACCACGCCAACCAGCTCATTGACCACAGAGATCCCTACACTGACCACCTCATCGACTACACCAATCACCACACGAACCATGTCTACCGCACCGATCACCTCATTCACCGTACCAACCACATCTACCGCACCGAACACCTCATTCATCTCACCAACCACATCGACCACACCAACCACCACAACCGATCATGACATCCGCGTTGACCACACCAATGACCACATCCACTAAAATGACAACCATGCCGACCACTACTTTGACAACGCCCACTACATCAGCCACATCCACCACACTGGGAACCAATGCATACACCACGCTAACCAGCACATTGACAACAGAGATCCCTAAACTGACCACCTCGTCGACAACACCAATCACCACACCAAGTACCACATCTACCGCACCGACTACCTCATCCTCCTCACCAAGCCCATCGACCACACCAACTACACCAACAACTGAATCGACGACACCAATCACCACATTGACCACACTCACCACAGGAACCACACCAACCACCACATCAAACACACTGATCACAAAATCAACAACACCGGCAACTGCATCCATCACAGTAACCACCACAGACACACCAACCCCTAAACTGACCACAGAGCTCACAACATTGACCACCACATCGACAACACCAACAACCACATTGACATCACCAACAATCACCTCGACCACACCGATAGCAGCATCCACATTGACCACACAGATGAGCACATCCAACAGACTGACCACCATGCCGAAAACATCGATCACATCCATTACACTGCCAACCACTTACACCACATCAAGAACAACAACCACACCAACCACCACACCGATCATGACATCCACATTGACCACACTGATGACCACATCCACTAAACTGACCAGTATGCCGACCACCATATTGAACAAAACACCCAGAACATCAACCACATCAACCACATTGGCAACCACCAATTCCACCACGCCATCCACAGAGTTCCCAACACCGGCCACCTCATCGACTACAGTGATCACCACATCCGACACACCAACCACCACATCCACAACACTGACAACATCATCCACACCAACCACGTCACTGATTATGCAATCCACAATGACCACACAGAAGGTTACATCGACCACACAGATCACAACAGCCACCACACTGGCAACCACACCAACCACCACACCGATCATGACATCCGCGTTGACCACACAGATGACCACATCGACTGAAATGAAATCCATGCCGACCACTACTTTGACTACACCCATTACATCAGCCACATCCACCATACTGGCCACCACCGCATCCACCACGCCAACCACAGAAATCACTACACCGTCCACCTCAGCGACCACACTGACCACCAAACTGACCACTGAGCTCACCACACTGACCTCATCAACTGCACCAATCACCACATCCACTACACTTACCAGCTCATCCAACACACCACCCAGCATATCGACCACACCGATCACATCCACAACACTGGCAACCAGTGCATACACCACACCAACGAGCACATTGACCACAGAGATCCCTACACTGACCACCTCATCGAAAACACCAATTACCACACCAACTACCACATCTACCGCACCGACTACCTCATTCACCGCACCAAGCCCATCGACCACACTAACTACACCAACAACTACATCGATGACACCAATCACCACATTGACCACACTCACCACAGGAACCACACCAACCACCACATCAAACACACCGATGACAAAATCTACCACACCGGCAACTGCATCCATCACACTAACCTCGAGGACCACACCATCCCCCAAACTGACCACTGAACTCACAACATTGACCACCACATCGACCACACCAACAACCACATTGACATCACCAACAGTCACCTCGACCACACCAATAGCAACATCCACATTAACCACACAGATGACCACATCCAACAGACTGACCACCATTCGGACCACACCGATCACAACATCCATTACACTGCCAACCACATACACCACACCAAGAACAACGACCGCACCAACCACCACACCGATCATGACATCCACCTTGACCACACAGATGACCACATCCACAAAACTGACCACTCTGCCGACCACTATATTGACGAAAACACCTAGCACATCAACCACATCTGCAACCACCGATTCCAGAACACTAACCACAAAGATCCCTACATCGGCCACCTCATCGACCACAGTGATCACCACATCCGGCACCTCAACCACAGCATCAAACACACCAACAACCAAATCGACGTCACAAACCACCACATCCACAACACTGACCACATCATCCACACCAACCACCACACTGATTATGCAATCCACACTGACCACACAGAAGGCTACATCTACCAAACCGATCACTACTCTGACAGCAACATCGACCACACCGATCACACCAGCCAACACTCTGGAAACCACATACACCACACCAAGCACATTGACCACACCAACCACCACACCGATCATGACATCCACGTTCACCACACCAATGACCACATCCACTAAAATGACCACCATGCCGACCACTACATCGACAACAATCACCATGCTGGCAACCACAGCTTATCCCAAGCCAACCACAGAAATCACTACACCGACCACCCCATCGCCCACACTGACCACCAAACTGCCCACTGAGCTCACCACACTGACCACATTAACTACACCAATCACCACATCCACTACACTGACCAGTGCACTAACCACTACACCAACATCTACATTGACCACCTCATCCAGCACACCAAGGACATCAACCACATCAACAACACTAATCACCACGATGACCACAATGAACACCTCAACCACCACACCGAGCGTGACACCCACATTGACCACACAGATGACCACATCCACTAAACTGACCACTAGTCCCACCATTACGTCGACCAAACCACCCAGAACATCAACCACATCCACCATATCGGTAACCACGGCATCCACCACACCATCCACAGAGTTCCCAACACCGGCCACCTCATCGACTACAGTGATCACCACATCCGACGCACCAACCACCACATCCACAACACTGACAACATCATCCACACCAACCACGTCACTGATTATGCAATCCACAATGACCACACAGAAGGTTACATCGACCACACCGATCACAACAGCCACCACACTGGCAACCACACCAACCACCACACCGATCATGACATCCGCGTTGACCACACAGATGACCACATTGACTGAAATGAAATCCATGCCGACCACTACTTTGACTACACCCATTACATCAGCCACATCCACCATACTGGCCACCACCGCATCCACCACGCCAACCACAGAAATCACTACACCGACCACCTCAGCGACCACACTGACCACCAAACTGACCACTGAGCTCACCACACTGACCACATCAACAACACCAATCACCACATCCACTACACTGACCAGCACATCCAACACACCACCCACCATATCGACCACACCGATCACATTCACCACACTGGCAACCAGTGCATACACCACGCCAACCAGCTCATTGACCACAGAGATCCCTACACTGACCACCTCATCGACTACACCAATCACCACACGAACCATGTCTACCGCACCGATCACCTCATTCACCGTACCAACCACATCTACCGCACCGAACACCTCATTCATCTCACCAACCACATCGACCACACCAACCACCACACCGATCATGACATCCGCGTTGACCACACCAATGACCACATCCATTAAAATGACAACCATGCCGACCACTACTTTGACAACGCCCACTACATCAGCCACATCCACCACACTGGGAACCAATGCATACACCACGCTAACCAGCACATTGACAACAGAGATCCCTAAACTGACCACCTCGTCGACAACACCAATCACCACACCAAGTACCACATCTACCGCACCGACTACCTCATCCTCCTCACCAAGCCCATCGACCACACCAACTACACCAACAACTGAATCGACGACACCAATCACCACATTGACCACACTCACCACAGGAACCACACCAACCACCACATCAAACACACTGATCACAAAATCAACAACACCGGCAACTGCATCCATCACAGTAACCACCACAGACACACCAACCCCTAAACTGACCACAGAGCTCACAACATTGACCACCACATCGACAACACCAACAACCACATTGACATCACCAACAATCACCTCGACCACACCGATAGCAGCATCCACATTGACCACACAGATGAGCACATCCAACAGACTGACCACCATGCCGAAAACATCGATCACATCCATTACACTGCCAACCACTTACACCACATCAAGAACAACAACCACACCAACCACCACACCGATCATGACATCCACATTGACCACACTGATGACCACATCCACTAAACTGACCAGTATGCCGACCACCATATTGAACAAAACACCCAGAACATCAACCACATCAACCACATTGGCAACCACCAATTCCACCACACCAACCATAGAGATCCCAACACCGACCATCTCATCGACCACAGTGATCACCACATCTGGCACACCAACAACAAAATCGACGTCACCAACCACCACATCAACAACACAGACCAAGTCAACCACACCAACCACCAAACCCATTATGCAATCCACACTGACCACACATAACGCTACATCCACCAAACCAACCATCACTCCAACGGCCACATCGACCACACCAATCATGACATCCACGTTGACCACAAAGATGACCACATCCACTAAAATTACCACCATGCCGCCCACTACATCGACCACAATCACCATACCGGCAAGCACAGCTTCCACCAATCCAACCTCAGAAATCACTACACCGAACACACTGACCACCAAACTGATCACTGAGCTCACCACACTGACCTCATCAACTGCACCAATCACCACATCCACTACACTTACCAGCTCATCCAACACACCACCCAGCATATCGACCACACCGATCACATCCACAACACTGGCAACCAGTGCATACACCACGCCAACCAGCACATTGACCACAGAGACCCCTACACTGACCACCTCATCGAAAACACCAATCACCACACCAACTACCACACCTACAGCACCGACTACCTCATTCACCGCACCAAGCCCATCGACCACACTAACTACACCAACAACTACATCGATTACACCAATCACCACATTGACCACACTCACCACAGGAACCACACCAACCACCACATCAAACACACCAATGACAAAATCTACCACACCGGCAACTGCATCCATCACACTAACCTCAAGGACCACACCAACCCCCAAACTGACCACTGAACTCACAACATTGACCACCACATCGACCCCACCAACAACCACATTGACATCACCAACAATCACTTCGACCACACCGATAGCAACATCCACCTTGACCACACAGATGACCACATCCATGAAACTGACCACTATGCCGACCACTATATTGACGAAAACACCCAGCACATCAACCACAACTGCAACCACCGATTCCAGCACACTGACCGCAAAGATCCCTACATCGACCACCTCATCGATCACAGTGATCACCACATCGGGCACCCCAACCACCACATCAAACACACCAACAACCAATTCGGCGTCACAAATCACCACATCCACACCACTGACCACATCATCCACACCAACCACCACACCGATTATGCAATCCACAATGACCACACAGAAGTTTACATCTACCAAACCGACCACCACTCTGACAGCAACATCGAACACACCGATCACAACAGCCAACTCTCTGGCAACCACATATACCACACCAGGCACATTGACCACACAAACCACCACACCGATCATGACATCCGCGTTGACCACACCGATAACCACATCCACTAAAATGACATCTATGCCGACCACTACTTTGACCACGCCCACTACATCAGCCACATCCACCATACTGGCCACCACCGCATCAACCACGCCATCCGCCATCACTACACCGACCACCTCATGGACCACACTGACCACCAAACTGACCACTGGGATCACCACACTGACCACATCAACAACACCAATCACCACATCCACTACACTGACCAGCACATCCAACACACCACGCACCATATCGACCACACCGATCACATTCACGTACACCACACCAGGCACATCGACCACACCAACCACCACACCGATCATGACATCCGCGTTGACCACACCGATGACCACATCGACGACACCGCTCACATCCACAACACTGGCAACTGGTGCATACACCACGCCAACCAGCACATTGACCACAGAAATCCCTGCACTGACCACCTCATCGACTACACCAATCACCACACCAACCACATCTACCTCACCGACCATTCCATTCACCGCACCAACCACATCAACCACACCAACTACACCAACAACTACATCGACGACACCAATCACCACATTGACTACACTCACGTCAGGAACCATATCAACCACCACTTCAAACACACCGATCACAAAATCTACCATACCGGCAACCACAACATCAGCCACATCCACCTCATCCAGCACACCAAGGACATCAACCACATCAACAACACTAATCACCACGATGACCACAATGAACACCTCAACCACCACACCGAGCGTGACACCCACATTGACCACACAGATGACCACATCCACTAAACTGACCACTAGTCCCACCATTACGTCGACCAAACCACCCAGAACATCAACCACATCCACCATATCGGTAACCACGGCATCCACCACACCATCCACAGAGTTCCCAACACCGGCCACCTCATCGACTACAGTGATCACCACATCCGACGCACCAACCACCACATCCACAACACTGACAACATCATCCACACCAACCACATCACTGATTATGCAATCCACAATGACCACACAGAAGGTTACATCGACCACACCGATCACAACAGCCACCACACTGGCAACCACACCAACCACCACACCGATCATGACATCCGCGTTGACCACACAGATGACCACATCCACTAAAATGACATCCATGCCGACCACTACTTTGACTACACCCATTACATCAGCCACATCCACCATACTGGCCACCACCGCATCCACCACGCCAACCACAGAAATCACTACACCGACCACCTCAGCGACCACACTGACCACCAAACTGACCACAGAGCTCACCACACTGACCACATCAACAACACCAATCACCACATCCACTACACTGACCAGCACATCCAACACACCACGCACCATATCGACCATACCTATCACATTCACGTACACCACACCAGGCACATCGACCACACCAACCACCACACCGATGTCGCCAACCACTATATTGACCATAACACCCAGAACATCAACCACATCAACCACATTGGGAACCACCGATTCCACCACACCAACCACAGAGATCCCAACATCGACCACCTCATCAGCGACAGTGATCACCACATCCCGCACTCCAACCACCGCATTAAGCACACCAACAACCAAATCGACTTCACCAACCACCACATCCACAACACTGACCACATCATCCATACCAACCACCACACCGATTATGCAATCCACACTAACCACACAGAAGGTTACATCTACCAAACAGACCACCACTCCGACCGCAACATCGACCACACCAATCACAACAGCCACCACACTAGCAACCATGTACACCACACCAGGCACATCGACCACACCAACCACCACACCGATCATAACATCCGCGTTGACCACACCGATGACCACATCCACTAAAATGACCACCATGCCGACCACTACATCGACAACAATCACCATACTGGCCACCACAACTTCTTCCAAGCCAACCACAGAAATCACTACACTGACCACCCCATCGCCCACACTGACCACCAAACTGCCCACTGAGCTCACCACACTGACCACATCAACTACACCAATCACCACATCCACTACACTAACCAGCACATCCACCAAACCAACTTCCACATCGACCACCTTATCCAGCACACCAAGCACATCAACCACACGTACTACAGCAACAGCCACATCAACACCACCAATCACCACGATGACCACACTGACCGCATCAACCACCACACCGATTGTGACATCCACATTGACCACACAGATGACCCCATTCAATAAACTGACCACTATTCCCACCACTACATCGACCAAACCACCCAGCACATCAACTGCATCCACCATATTGGCAACTACTGCATCCATCACACCATCGACAGAGATCCCTACATTGACCACCTCATCGACTACAGTGATCACCACATCCGCCTCACCAACCACTGCATCAAGCACATCAACAACCAAATCGACGTCACAAACCACCACATCCACAACACTGACCACATCATCCATAACAACCACCTCACCGATTATGCAATCCACACAGACCACACAGAAGGTTACATCCACCAAACCGACCATCACTTTGACCGCCACATGGACCTCACCGATCACGACATCCGCCACACCGATCACCACACCGATGATGACATCCACATTGTCCACTTCCACGAAACTGACCAGCATGACACCCACTACACCGACCACACCAGCTATACCAACATCCACCTCAACGACACCAATCACTACATTGACCACACTAACAACATCAACCATACCAACCACCACACCAATCATGGCATCTACAATGACCACACAGATGACCACATCTACCAAACCAACCACCAGACCGACCATCACATCTACCTCACAGACCACCGCATCAACCACACTGATCACAATATCTACCACACCAGCAACCACATCCACCAGACTAACTATAAGGACCACACCAACCATCAAACTGACCACAGAGCTCGCAACAATGACCACCACTTCGACGACACCAACAACCACATTGACGTCACCATCAAACCCAGCAACCTCTTCCTCCACAATGCATTCATTAAGTACAGCCAAGAAGCAAGACTTGTCAACAACAGTCCCGGCTCATCTGATCACTCTACCTACCACAAGATCCACCACACCAACCACCACACAGACCATCGAACAGACAGTGGCCACGACCACGCCAGCCACATTGACCACCACATCACCCACAGCAAGCAAACCAAGGACCACAACCGCCAAACCAATGACCACATCCAGCACATCACCTGCACTAGACACTACATCAACCAGCACTTCAATGGAGTCAACTAGAAAACTCACCAGCACATCACGTCGGCCAACCACAGGATCTACAACTCAACTCAAAAAATCCCCAGCAACCTCTTCCTCCACAATGAATCCATTAAGAACAACTGTCACAGCTCATCTAACTCCTCTAACTACCAGCACAAGATCAACCACACCAACCACCACATCTACCACACAGATGACCAGATCCACCACATGGACCACCACATCCACCAGAGGGACCAAACCAATGAACAGATCTACCACATCAATGATGACATTCACCACAGCAACCACACGAATGACCACATCGGCGACAGTGTCCACCACATCCGCCACACCAATGGCAACATCCAACACAGAGATCATACCAATGAAATCATCCACTATACCAATGGAATCGACCACAGAGATCATGCCGATGACCATATCGGCCACTGCAACCAACACATCCATCACGCCAATGGTCACATCCACCAGAGAGATGACCACATCCACAACACCAGTGACCACATCCAGCACGTCACCAGCACTACCCACAACTTCAACAAAGACTTCAATGCAGTCAACCAGCATACCCACCAGCACATTAAGACAGCCAACAACAGGAACTACAACACAACACAACTCCTCTACAATGAATCCATTAATTACAACCACGAAGCAGGTCTTCACAACAACTATCTCGACTCATTTGACTACTGTATCCACCACCACGAAATCCGCCACAACTAAATTAACAGGTAATTATTGATTTCATTAGTTTGTCTTTGACACACTGTCCTGAATTTTAGAACTGTTTCCAGTACTTTATTTTACCTGAATTATAGACCATCTGTTGTGCTTTTTAATGAATAAAACCTGATGTGTTCAACCTAACATATCAGTGTCAATATACAACAGAAACTTACGGAAACATTCAGTAGGTTATGCAAAATCTGTGGATAGAGAAACACAGTTACGGTTCAGATTGAGCAATCGTTTTGTTAGATTACTGGCACCGTTATTTTGGTTTAACAGGCCTCTAGTTGCCTACTTGTGTCTTCCTTCGTTTGTGTACTATGGAGTTTTCTTTTGTGGCTTACCAAACTGCTACTTTCCCCAGAATGTAGTGAATTTTGCACTACCAGCCAAAGGCACCAGTCTCTGCAACTATTTCCTTCCTGGATGGAGACTATCTAGACCTAGTGACTTGTCCGCCTTTACTCCCGTTAGTTTTTCCAATTCTTTGACCCTTGTGATAGTGGTTATTTCAAGTTCTTCCATACTATTTGAAACTAGCCTATAAGATATCTTAGGGATGTTTGCAGTGTTGTCTGCGGTAAAGACAGTTGCAAACATTGATTTAACATACCTGCCATTATCTTGTTTTAGATTATTAATTCCCAATCTCAGAGCCCCACATTCACCCAATCTTATTTCCTTCTACAATCCATGGATGCTCTAACATTGTGTTTTCACACTACTTTGCACTTCTATCCTAATCGATTTTCTCCCTCATGATTAACTTTTAGATCTGCTTTTAGATCTGATTTTCATTCCTTCATTCATTAGCGACGCAGTGGTGCTGGTTTCCAATGGGCACGGTGACGGATGCACAACGTATCTCTGTCCTCCATGCAGCTGGCAAACTCCTCTGTCTCTACACATGCTTTTGGTTCTTGTTAAATTTCCAATCCCTTAGTGCACCACGAGTGCACTAAAGAAATTCATCCTCAGAGCCTCTTCCAAATCTCTTACTTTAAAAATATCACTCTGACCTTTTTAAAGTCGGAGGTCAGAGTTTAACTTCTGTTTAACCTACAAGTTAGGAGCCCCCCTCCCACTCGGCCTAATGAACCACAGTTCCACTCCTGACTCCAGCCTACTTCAGTACCACCCAGCCTGAAACTAGTGTTGGCCGCTATCCAGCACTGCCCTAGCTTGACCCTCTTCCCCTTTACCTGTAGGATTTGCAGCTCTTCTGGGTTGCTTTTCAAGTTCCTCAACAAGGTAGTGTGCTGACTAGCAGTAAAGGTAAGTTTAATTGACACCCAGACCCTTGGATCTTATTGGTGAACCTCGGATATTACCTGCAAATCTGGATCTTAGGTGTGATTGAATATCCATGCCAAGGAAGAATTGTGCACAACCCCAAATCAGTGGTGGTTTATTGCAATTTTTCTGGTTCAGTATAGTTTCTGGCTTTAATGAAAGACATGTAAACTTTATCAAAGACTGCATGAATAAAAATCATCTACATTACTAAATCTCTGTTCTTGACCGCTTTTGGCCATCTGTGCTGCAATTTCCGAGAGAACGCCGCCACCTACGGCCGTCATTTTTGGCCACCTCACTCAGAGCCCCCCTCCGCCGCATGTGTGCCGAGGATCTTTCCCGTCGATGAAAAATGACAGAGATATTAATGTTTTTACAAAATTCACCATTCTCTCTGCTGCCCCTGCTTGAGGGAGGGGGAGGGACTATAAAACCAGGAAGTGGTGTGCCTCAATTAGTCGCTGCAAGATGGAGCTCTGTCAATTAGTCTCTGTCACTCTGAGCTCTGAATGACACTGAACAAATGTCTACATCACTGTGAGGACCCTTAATGTGGTTTGAAAATGAATATATGGTTAGTTTGAAGTAAAAAAGCACTGCCTGCAAATGGTTGTTTGGGTTTGGGTTGAAGTAAAAAGGCACTCTCTCTCTCTCTCTCTCTCTCTCCCCTCCTCTCTCTCCACACCTCTCTCTCCCTATCCCTCTCTCTTTCTCTCTCTCTCCCCCCTTTCTCTCGCTTTTTCTCTCACTCTCCCCTCCTCTCTATCCCCCCCCTCCTCCCCCCCCTCTTCTCTCCTCCCCTCTCCCCTCTCCCCCCTTTCCTCTCCCCCCTCTCCTCCCCCTCCTCTCCTCTTCTCCCCCCCTCTCCTCTTCTCCCCCCTCTCCTCTCCCCCCTCCCCTCTCCCCCTCCTCTCTCCCCCCCTCTCCTCTCCCCCCTCTCCTCTCCCCCCCTCTCCCCCCCCTCTCCCCCCCCTCATCCTCTCCCCCCTCTCCTCTCCCCCCCCCACTCTCCTCTCCCCCCTCCTCCCCCTCGTCCTCTCCCCCTCCTCTCTCCCACCCCCCTCCTCTCCCCCCTCCCTCTCCTCTCTCCCGCTCCCCCCTCTCCTCTCTCCCCTCCCCCCTCTCCCCTCCCCCCTCTCCTCTCCCCCCCCTCCTCTCCCCCCCCTCCTCTCCCCCCTCTCCCCCCCCTCTCCTCTCACCCCCTCCTCTCTCCCCCCTCTCCTCTACCCCCCTCTCCTCCCCCCTCGTCTCCCCCCTCCCTGCTCCCCACATCTCCCCCTCCCCTCACCTCACCCCCCTCTCAGCACACCCTCTCTCTCCCCCTCTCTCCTCCCACCACTCCCCCCTCTCTCTCTCTCCCCTCTTCCCTCCACCCTCCCCCCTCCCCCCTCCCTGCTCCCCACCTCTCCCCCTCACCCAGCACCCCCTCTCTCTCCCCCTCACTCTCACCCTCTCTCTCTCCTCCCCTCCTTTCCCCCCTCACCCACCCTCCCTCTTCTCCTCCTCTCCACCCCCCTATCCCTCTTGCCCCTCTCTCTGTGTGTCTCTCTCTCTCTGCCCCTTCTCTCTCTGCCCTCACTGTCTACCCCCCCCCCCCCTCTCTCTAGAAGTCACTGCAAGTTGGGGGCTATGCGTCAGTAGATAGGGTGGTTATGTGGTAAAAGGAGCAAATTAATAATATTAATATAATATCAAGGGGGGTAATTAGCGTGAGTGCGGGGGTATAGTTAGTGTGTGTGACGCTGCATGCCGCCTCCCCCCCCACAACCGCACGTTGGGGGTACAGACCCAACGGGTCTGCACTTGGTCTAGTATTATCTATAATTGTAGAAAAAAATCTATGTCTGAATGGAGGGACCTGGGACGATCATAAATGTGAATGCCAAGATCCCTATGAAGGATATTATTGTGAACTTGATAATGGTGAAGGAAATAGATGACATTTCAGGTCGAGACCCTTCTTCATGTTTGAAGAAGGGTCTCAACCGAAACGTCGCCTATTTCCTTCGCTCCACAGATGCTGCCTCACCCGCTGAGTTTCTCCAGCATTTTTGTCTACCTTCGATTTTCCAACATCTGCAGTTCCTTCTTAAACAATCTGAAACTAGTGTTGGCCTCTATCCACCATTGCCCTAGCTTGATCCTCTTCCCGCCCCTCTATGATTTGCAGCTCTACTGGTTTGCTTTTCAAGTTCCTCAAAAGGAAAGTTTCATTCACACCCAGAGCCTTGGATCTTACGTGTGAACCTTGGACCTTAGGTGTGATTGAATATTCACACCAATGAAGAATTGTGCACAACCACAAATCCGTGTTAGTTTATTGCAATTTTTCTGGTTCAGTTTACTTTCTAGCCTATGCGAAGTGTGTGTAATATGAGCTCTATTAAAGATTGTATGCATAAACATGTTATTACCTGTTATTGCAGAAAAAAATCCATGTCAAAATGGAGGGACCTGGGACGGTGAAGAATGTGAATGCCTAGACCATTACGAAGGGCTATTTTGTGAATTTGTAGATGACGACATTGAAATAGGTGAGTCAATTTTCAAATGAATAGCATTTCACAGTGCTTTTGATGCTACTGTTTCTTGCTTTTCGCCTGCTACACAGACTGAACAAAAATCTACCTCACTCGAACCTTAAGCCCAGCATACACACTTTTCTACTATCCTTCACCCCTATTTAGTGGTATTATGTATTGAAACATATATATATATATATATACTGGACCAAGTGGGACCCTTTGGGTCCCTGTCACACGGGAGGCCTGGTCCCCCAAAGTAGCCCCGAACGCAATATTCCACCACTCACCCATCGCCCCCATGGGAGGCCTATTCCGCCACTCACCCGTTCCCCCAACGCAACCCGTTCCCCCAACGCAATATTCATTTAAAACATGACTGTTTACTACATTTTCCAGTTCTGTTGAAAGTTTATTCATCTGAAATGTTTACTCTGATTCTCTGTCTTCAAGTACATTTTTCAGTTTTTATTTATCCCAGGAGGAGAATTTCCCTATTATATCGAAAAATAATTGTATTTATCTTCCATGTGTGAAGATCTAGTTCAACATGTAATTAAATTATAACTAATGATTTACAGATGAAGTTGAGGCCATCTTTAATGTCAAACTCAGGATAACCAACAAAATCTTTTCAGAAGAACTGACGAATGACAAATCACCTGAATACAATACATTCTCGCAGAAATTTAAAAAACAGGTCAGTGCCCAGAACTATAAACAGTGCCCCTAATTGTGACATTGTATCTGTAACATTATAGAGTCATACGGCATGGAAACAGGCCCTTCGCTTTGCCCATGTCGACTAAGGTGCCTCATCGGAACTAGTTCCACCTGCCCACGTTTGTCTCATCTCTATTATGCTAAAACTCTTCCCTTTGTTCTTAACATTCTAAATGTCTGTGTGAGCCAGGGTTGTGTTGGCTTTCTTTTAACCTCCTTAATTTGTATCTTTTTCCAAACGCTTGGTCACAGCCTTCCCATTTTCACACATGCCACTCGCATTTCCACAGCCAACGGGATACATATCTTCCTGTCACATTTCAACCTATATTGGACAAGTTATCAACCTTTTAAAAACAGCTTCAAAATATTAAAGTTTTCAACATTCTAATTTTGAAGAAAATAATGCCAACTGATGTCAGAATACATTCACACGCTCCGGGCGCGAGGGGCACTCCAGCATTCCAGTCAGGGGGGGGTGTAGGGGATGAGGGAGCATCAGTGGTGTCACAACGGAAATCCGTCAGTCGCGTCAGGAGGGAGGAAGGAGAGGGGCGGAGGGGAGGGAGGGAAGGAGAGTGGGGGAGGGGGGAAGAAGTGGGATCCGTGGTGTCGCAACGGGAACCCATAGGCTGCGCCTTCGCAGTTGGAGGCTATGGGTAAGTGGTGGAAATTGTGTTGGGGGAATGGGATCCAATGGGTCCCAATTAGTCTCTGCCTGTCTCATTCTCTCTCTCTCTGCCTCTCTCTCTCTCTCTGCTTGTCTCTCTGCTTCTCTGCCTTGATATTGCTATTGCATCATATTTGCAATATGCAATTTATGATGGCATAAATTCTGATCAACCATATTCTAGTGTCGTCTGCTTCATTTGTTAAAGAACTGTGGATGGAGTTTGGATTTTCTTTTAAAGAAAAACAATACATGGCAAAAAATATCCTCATTTTCTTCCATTAATAAAATAAAATTTACCTTTATACGCAGGAAAATTCACAACCCTTCTTGTTTTTATTTCAGATGGATATTCTTTACAAAAATATACCTGGATACAAAGAAGTGAAGATTTTAAACATTCGGTAATAATAAAAATAGTCCACTCACAAATGAAGATAGACACAAAATGCTGGAGTAACTCAGCGGGACATGCAGCACCTCTGGATAGAAGGAATGGGCGACGTTTCGGGTTGACCCAAAGAGTCTATCCAGAGATTCCATCTATCCAGAGATGCTGCCTGTCCCGCTGCTGAGTTACTCCAGCATTTTGTGTCTATCTTCGGTGTAAACCAGCATCTGCAGTTCCTTTCTACACCACTCAGAAATGCCTAATGATAAACTCAGAAAAAAAAAAAAAATTCATAAAGAACTGCACTGATGTCAGTTGTACACGGAAATACAGTAAATTGAAATCATTGGACTGTATTCTGGGCCTCAGAAGAATATAGTGTTCAAGTTTTAGTTCAGGTTTACAACGCCAAAACAAGTGTAATGATGAAAACCAAGGATAAATTAAGAAGAAATTAGACTCAATTCCTTGAAGAAAACCAAAGCCTTTAATTGACATTACTGCTTTGATGAGAGATGCAGTATTAAACTCGATTGGTGCAAATCATCTTTCTTTTTACCCAACAGTAATGGCAGTATCATTGTGGATCATGAGGTTATTCTCTCTATGAACACTTCAGAAGCAATTTCTCACGAATTTCTCAATAAAACAGTCAAAGAAATTGAAAGAACTCTAAAAAATACAACTTCTTTGGAAGGTAGGAATTATACTCAAAACCCCAAATTAACACCAAGCACACTTTTAACTCATGGTCCAGTATTTTACGAAAAGAAGCTATTCACATAACAAATTTTAAATTTCAGGCAACAACACTGGATTCCATTTTGACACTTCCTCTGTAACTGTGCAAGAAGCTGTACTCATTGGTAAGGCAGACAATTTATTTATTTGTTACATTTTCAGGCAATTAATATAAATTTATGTATATATCTATCTTTTGAAACTCCGGAGAAAGTGTTTGCCGGCAGGTAAAGAACTTGGTTATTAGACTGAAGAAGGGTTTCGGTCCGAAACGTTGCCTATTTCCTTCGCTCCATAGATGCTGCTGCACCCGTTGAGTTTCTCCAGCATTTTTGTGTACCTTTGGTTATTAGATTATCTGGCAATCTGCTGAAGGGGGCATAAGATTCTTTTTAACGGTGAAATATTGCAAATGCATTCTGAAAGGTTGGTAGAAATGGAAACTGCAAAAAAAAAAGATATACACAAGCAACTGCAAAAAATTATTGGATAAATTGCTAAAGAGGAAGCTGTGTTGTATCACCACATTATGGCAGTTCAGGTAACAGAAATTCAGAAATAACTATTATAAAAATAAAAAATAAGTCTAATGGAATCTATGCATTAAAAAAAACATGTCACAGGGAACTAAACTGGTTTATCAAGAACATTGACTGCAGGCTGCCAGTTCGCGAAGAGGGGTCGTTTAGTGATTTGCTTTGGAAACTGACAAGGCAAACTCTTCTATTGACACTCATACAATACGTTATCAAGCATTGGAATATCTAAAACAACAACCCTTTCACTTTTTGCCTACAATATAATCAAAATTCCCCTGCCTATAGAATGCACATCCATGGGAGCCTTACTTTTTTCAGTGAGACTTCCTGTGGGAATGCATCGCCACTTATAACATAGGATTCAATGAGAGAAAAGGGTATGCGTTACAGAAAAAACAATAGATAGTTTTCTAGGAATGCAATTCATAATGCAGGGATACACTATTTTTGGATAGCTCTCTCAAAAGCAGAATAGGACAAATAGTCCCCTGAAAATACACAAAATGCTGGTGTAACTCAGCAGGACAGGCAACATCTCTGGATAGAAGGAATGGGTAATGTTTCGGGTTGAGACCCTCCTTCAGAAGTCTGAAGAAGGGCCTCAACCCGAAAAGTCACCCATTCCATCAATCCAGAGATGCTGCCTATCCCACTGAGTTACTCTAGCAATTTTTGTCTATCTTTGATGTAAACTAGAATCAGCAGTTCCTTCCTACACAAAGTGTTTAAGAAAGAACTGCAGATGCTGGAAAAATCGAAGGTAGACAAAAATGCTGGAGAAACTCAGCGGATGAGGCAGCATCTATGGAGCGAAGGAATAGGTGATGTTTCGGGTCGAGACCCTTCTTCAGACTGAAGGAAGAGGCAGAGACCGTAGACCTACTGTCTCCGCCTCTTCCTTTCTTCTTCCCACCCCCCTCCTCACATCAGTCTAAAGAAGGGTCTCGACCCAAAACCTCACCTATTCCTTTGCTCCATAGATGCTGTCTCATCCGCTGAGTTTATCCAGCATTTGTGTCTACCTTCCTACACAAATAGTTTTCTTCTGTGCGATATTATTCTATTACCTTAAAATTATAAAATATACACAAACAACTGTTGTAATGTTACTGCATGAAGGATCCATGCAAATTTCTTGTGAAACTGCTGGGGAATGGATTTTCTTATGGATTCTACCCTTGTGACATGGATATTAATCATTTATCTCCTGAAGAAAGAAGGCTTTTGCCTCACACATCTAGCCCATCATTGAAGAATTCATTGACAGACCTAAAATGGTTCAGGTATCAAAGGTTCAAAGGTTATTTTATTGGTCACATACACCTAGGTGTAGTGAAATGCTTCTTGCCATGCAGCACATAAAGAAAGAATAAAGACATAACATTAATAAGTGATTTAAACATAAAGAACATCCCCCCACAATGGTTTCCATTATGAGGGAAGGCACAATGTCCAGTCCCCATCCCCAGTTCACCCATAGTCGGGCCTATTGAGGCCTCCACAGTTGCCTCCACGGAGACCTGATGTTCCAGGCCGTTCTCGCCGGGTGATGGTGCTCTGGCGTCGGGAGAATCCTCACAGCGGCATGGGACACCTGGAACGGCCGCTTCCGTACTGGAGGCTTCCGAAGCCAACAAGGCTGCGCCGGATGGAGCTCCACTACTGGCGATCTCATCGAGAGATCCCAGGCTCCCGATGTAAAGTACAGCGCCGCTGCCCACGGCCGTCCGCTCCACAGTCCCGCAGCTCCGCGATGTTTTTTCCCGGCGATCTTCAGCTCACCGGAGCTCCAGCGCGGCGACCCGGGCAAGGCATCGCCCGCTCCGCTCCGCGATAGCGCTCCAGCACTGTGCCGCTGCCGAAGCCGTGGTTCTGGGCGGTCCCCGACAGGAAACGCCGCTCCAGACCCGCTGGTAGGCCGCGAGGACGGGTCGAAACTGCACCCCGGAGAAAAGCTGCCTCTCTGACCAGGTAGGGACCCTGATAGATAGTTTCCCCCTCCCCACATAAAAAAAGTCTAGACCTCCAGAACAAAAACACTTTAACTAACTAAAAATAAAAATAAAAAGATGAAAAGACGGACAGCTGCTGGCTGGGCAGCCATGCACAGGACAGCGCCCCCTCCCCCTCCCCCTATGCAGGCATGACTTCCTATTCCCAGTTAACTCTCACGTGGTTTTCCAATTGCTATTGCGTCCTTAAATCTTGTAATAACGATTTTAAATTTGTTTTGTACACTAACAAAATAGTTGTTGAGAAACTTTGTACATATGCATGTCACACATGAAGACTGTGGTGCGTTTTCCAGGTGTACGCTCACATGGAAGTATTGAACATTTTTCAGCAATTGCAGAATTATGTAGAACGTGGTAATCAATTGTACTTCTGCCACGCAATACAATATTTGATAAATTGATGAACAAAGATTGATAATAACTTGTGTTTTGTTATATCTTGACAGATGATTGTGCTTCAAAGGTTCCAAAGAAAGTAAAGCAGTATTATAAATTAGTTATGACTGGCAAGAGGGCAACTTGTGCCTCCATCTGTAATTCGGCAAGGAAGGACTCAATGAAATGTGGAAATGGAATGTGTGGAATGACAAGTAATGGACCCAAGTGCTAGTAAGAATCAACTAAATGTTGTTGTCCAAATATCTTTATACCTTTGCAGCCATTTCATAGTTATGGTGAGGGGGTGCTGCATGGTGGAGAGAGCTACCTTTAAAATTAGGTATTAAACCAAGGTCCTCTCCATTCTTAGAAATATTCCATTGCACTGCTTCAAAGAAAAGCAGAAGAGTTCTCCTAAGAGTGTTGGTCAATATTTGTGTCTCAAACCAAAAAACACTGTAAGAGAACAGTTTGTCATGATGTCATGTGTTGTGGGAGCATATTGTTTCTTATATTATTTTCCTCTAATATAATATGCATAATTGTTAAACGTATGTTATTGCTTGTGAAGCAATTTGGAAATAAGGTGAAAGTCCAACTATGGGGGGTTTGTGGTGCCAGACCAACAGGCCTTTTGAATTACTGGATATTATTCCTATTAACCCCTAGAAAACACACTTTCATTTCTCTATCTTTACACGTTACAAAGAAATATAATACATTTTCATAATTTTTCTGAGTTTAAAGGAGCAGAAATATATACACACTCTGCTCACAGCACTAGACACAATCCTACCCAGGTTCCAGACCCCTAGTATTCCAAATCCCAATCTCGGGAAATGCAAGCCACTCTCTTGGATCAGGCAACACATCCGGCTCCCACTATGGATCCAAAGGAATGTATGTGCTGGATTCTGGATATTCAGGATTTCTGGACAATCTGGATATTGGATTATCAGAGTTTTACTGTACTGAGTATATGTCAAAATCTGCCTAACTCAAGAGTTATCTTCTTTCTACTGTGTGTTGTGTGAAATTGGAATTAGCTATTGCCAAAACAATGAGCCGATATCTGAACCATTAACCTTACATTCCTGCTACAATTTTTGATAACTTCACTATCTACAATACCACTCACTTTTGTGTCATCTGCAAACTTGCTAATCATGCCTTGTACTTTCTCATCCAAATCATTGATATAGATGACAAACAGCAATGGGTCCAGCACTGAACCTTGAGGCACATCACTAGTCACAGGCCTCCACTCCAAAAAACAATCTTCCACCATCCCTGGTCGTCGTATTTTTCTTTGCAGTAAAAACAGACGTGAAATATTCATTAAGGAGCTTGCCCAAGTACTGTGGCTCCACGGCCATACATTTGACCGTTTTGGTTTCCGAGAGGCCTATTCTCTCTACAAAATACAACATAGAAAAGTACATCGCGGGAATAGGCTCTTCAGTCCACAATGTTTGTGGTGAACATGACGTCAAGATAAACTAATTTAATCTGATTTCAGAGCTTCTGACCAGACCAGAGCTTCAATATGTGATGTTTGGGATTTCAACAGGAAATTAACTAACATTCCTTAAAAGATTCCCAAAATACTGTTATGTTCACCGAAAACAGATGCAAATAGATTCATTAGCTCAGCAGTCATGTTAATATGGGATAGATGTTCAGCCCTCACAATCTCACAATCTATCTTAAAGCAAGGAAAATCAGTGATTAATTGTGCTTTATTTTCTCTACACTTTCTTCCAGCTGTGACATGTCTCAAGACTATTGGTACTTTGGTGATTACTGTGATCGTACAATTAATAAAAATGGGTTCATTGCTGGTTTATCAGTGACACTTATTGTGCTAGTTCTTGGCCTGTTGGTCCTTATGACCTACAATGTGAGGTTTCGCAAGAACATCAAGAAAACACAAAGCAAAAGGTATAGTAAACTATGTCCATTTTTTTATCTATCTAGTGTATATAACCTATGATCAATGTTTTCATCCAGGAGGTCATGAGGATAGGGCGGCACGGTGGCACAGCGGTTGCTGCCTTACAGCTCCAGAGACCCGGGTTCAGTCCTGACCGCGGGTGCTGTTTGTACGGAGTTTGTATGTTCTTCCTGTGACCACATGGGTTTTCTCGGGGTGCTCCGGTTTCCACCCAAACTCAGTTCCCAAAAGAGTTGAGGAGACAAAAATCCCTCAAAATTCTTAAAAGGTTATTGGGTGAGCATTGAAAATACCATAATATTCTGGTCTTTCATATTATAAATTCTGTGATTGTATGACCATCAAAATGTCTCAATCTCTACCTTGTCCTTATATGCCATTATAAAAATTATTTTATAACGGCATAATTCAATGACAGTTCATTTCCTTGTCGGGTGTGATAAGCAAAGGAAGTAATGTGTTTTGTGTGATGAGAGGGACTGTAAAGTTGAGACCACAATCAGTACATCAATGAATTATTTGAATGCCTGAGAAGGTTTGAGGGTTGAGTGGCCAATTCGTATACATAATATAAAGGAACACAAAACCACACGAGAATATTTTAATGTAAATATTTAGAAGCTGCTACTAGCTATGTAAATGGACCCCCTGGTGAATAACAGAGTGCAGGAGAGAATCAGGTAAATCTTATCCCACAATAATTTACCAGTCACATCTCTGGTGCTGTAGCACCTGAAATACATTCCATAATTATTATTTTTTTAAAGTACATCGAATGATCGTTGAGTCCTTGGATGGTGAGGTCAGAAGAGATGCCATAAAGAGATGAATGGACAGGAGGTATTGCATCTTGTTCGGTTGCATGGGAAGTTTTTGTGGGATGGGTGGAATTGTGAATTGGACCAGATTAAGGAGTGGATGCTTGGAGGAAACATTGGATATTGGATATATCCAGTACTTTCAGAGATTGACAGATATTTGGATATTAAAGAAATAGGGTGCTAACTCAACAGTGCAACTGAGATTTTAAAAAAGATCAGTCATATGGAATGGCAGAACAGACACATGGTCAAATGAACTACTCCTGCATCTATTTGATATGATCACAACTTTTTATTACCAGGTTTTTTTTTTGTTGTCTTTTTTGGTACCGAGTAGGAATTTCAGGAATTTGCAACAATGCCAATGTAAAGGTAACAATTTAAATCCTGATTAGGAAATGGTGAACATGGTTTTCATGCCTTGTGTTGAATAATAAATAATGTAGTATAATGTTGAATGCAATACGATCCATTCTTCACACCAACTAATGATATGATGATATCCAGAGAGAAAGGTCAGTAAACCAATTATCAGTTCAACTAAATTCCTAGTGTCAACTGAGGATCAGTTGATAGTGCTTTTGCTTCATGGTCAGCACATTGTGCGTTCAAATTCTACTTCAGCAAATATAGCATGAATGTCGAGACTCACTCGAATTCTGTGGTACCGTTGTACATTTGGAGGTAATATTTTTCAGATGCGTTGTTACACTAAGCTCTGTTTCTCAGGTCACTGTAAAACACCTCCAGTGCACTTTTGAGAAAAAGCAGATGTGTTCTCCTTGATGATCTGACTAATATTTATCCTTCTATCAACAATGCTAAAACAATAATCACTATGGTTATGTAGAATCTTGCAAATTACAAATTCCCTGATTTATGTCCCTCATTAGAATTGTGGCTAAGTTTCAAAAGCACAGGAGCTCTTTCGAATGAATGAATGAATGAATGAATGAATGAATGAATGAATGAATGAATGAGTGAATGAATGAATGAATGAATGAGTGAATGAATGAATGTAAGGTATTCAATCTTTCATTCATACAGGAGCTCTTTCATACAATATACAGTGCTGTTGAACAAATAATTTGTTCTTTGCAAAGAATTTTGACTTCCCTAACTCCGCCACTTGTGTCTTTTTATAGCGATGATGATCAAATGACACAGATAATGGCGAAGTGGGAAGAAGATGATTGGGAATGGCACATTCCGGGGGCCGTTGTTATCAATTGCAGAAACACTGATAGCTTTGACGGTAATGCCATTATTTGTGAATTGAAGGTTTACCAAGACTTTGCACAAACATACATTCACCAGTTATAAAATATCAAAACCTCCATTTTACATTACTATTTAGTATAGAAGACTTTGCCATAACAAGGGCATGATCTAAAGATATAATTAATTGACAGCAGGAGTAACTCAGCGGGACAGGCAGTATCTATCTTCACACATAAAAATCTGTTGTTTTGGGATGTATTTTCAAGGGTTGATTACTAAAGACACATTCCCCCTCTTGCTAATAAGCTTTCTAGACTCCTGAAATGCAGCAACAAACAGAATGACAAGTCACATATCACAGATATCCTGTAGCAAGGATAGTGTGTGAGGGTGACCCCTAACTTTGATTGTAAGAGCAGTGCATTCACTTGTGAGCTGGTACTTCTATTTATCGAAAGGTACAGAAAAACTATAAAATAGCCTCCAGTATACTGGGATCCCAGCCATCACTTCCTCAGTTACTTTAGGTATGTTTCTCCTCAAAAAATAATTGTCAGAAATACCGTACCAGCAGTTCTTCACGAACAGGAGTAGTTCTGTGTTCATCTGATCCGAAAAAAAACACTTGACAAAGTAGTGCCACCAAAAAACTAGGCCTCATAGTTAGGTACACTCAAATCAGCATTGCTTGCAGGAGCAATGATTGTAAGGTACCCTTTCACAAGCAGCCCACAGTCAGATCTGTGATTTCTGCAAATAAACCACTGGGCTTGTTATATATGGGGATTTATATAAACAAATCTGTATTTTTGACTTGATGATGCTTTGCATATTTAATATTCAGATTCAACAAATGAAGGACAATGTTCCAGGAGTTATATGGAGTCAATACCAGACTTTAACTTCACCATTGGAGAGGTTTGTGTTAAAACCATGTATTGACATAAGACCATAATGTGCCAATTACTGTCAGTGTCACATGGCAACACTAAATTGCATTTGTGAAGTATTACTAATGTAAAGAAGCATTCAATTATACCCAATAGTCCTATGATTAAACAAAATAAAAGGACAACATTTCACAGCATTCCCTAAAAAGGTTTAGGACAACAAAAGGGATGAGTGTGAAGGATAATCCCATAATATTGGAGAAAGGTAGAAAGCATGCAGGTACAGTGAAGAAAGCTAATGGCATGCTGGCCTTCATGACAAGAGGAGTTGAGTATAGGAGCAAAGAGGTCCTTCTGCAGTTGTACAGGGCCCTAGTGAGACCATACCTGCAGTATTGTGTGCAGTTATGGTCTACAAATTTGAGGAAAGACATTCAGGTAGGTTCACCAGTTTAATTCCCGGGATGGCAGGACAGTCATATGTTGATAGAAAGGAGCGGCTGGGCTTGTATACTCTGGAATTTAGAAGAATGAGAGGGGATCTTATTGAAACATATAAGATTATTAAGGGATTGGACATACTAGAGGCAGGAAACATGTTCCCAATGTTAGAGGAATCCAGAACCAGGGGCCACAGTTTAAGAATTAGGGATAGGCCATTTAGAACGGAGATGTGGAAAAACATTTTCACCCAGAGAGTTGTGAATCTGTGGAATTCTCTGCCTCAGAAGGCAGTGGAGGCCAATTCTCTGGATGCTTTCAAGAGAGAGTTAGATAGGGCTCTTAAAGATAGCGGAGTCAGGGGATATGGCAAGAAGGCAGGAACGGGGTACATTAACAATCCTTGTTCGAGACGTACCAGGGCCCCATCCCCGACCTCTACCTCCGTTACATTGACGACTGCTTTGGTGCCACCTCCTGCACCCACACACAACTGACTGACTTCATCCACTTCACCACCAACTTCCATCCGGCACTCCAATACACCTGGACGATTTCCGACACTTCCCTACCATTCCTTGACCTCACCATCTCCATCGCAGGGGACAGACTCCTGACCGACATACATTACAAACCCACTGACTCACATGGCTATCTGGACTACACGTCTTCCCACCCTGCCCCCTGTAAAGACTCCATCCCCTACTCCTAATTCCTCCGCCTACGCCGCATCTGTTCCCAGGATGAGACATTTCATACCAGGGCATCGGAAATGTCCTCGTTCTTCAGGGAACGGGGATTCCCCTCCGCCACCATAGATGAGGCTCACACCAGGGTCTCATCCATACCCCGTAACACTGCTCTCTCTCCCCATCCCCGCACACGCAACAAGGGCAGAGTCCCTCTGGTCCTCACCTTTCACCCCACCAGCCGGCAAATACAACACATAATCCTCCGCCATTTCCACCACCTCCAACATGACCCCACCACTCGCCACATCTTCCCATCTCCCCCCATGTCTGCCTTCCGCAAGGACCGCTCCCTCCGCAACTCCCTCGTCAATTCTTCCCTTCCCTCCCGCACCACCCCCTCCCCGGGCACTTTCCGTTGCAACCGCAAGAAATGCAACACCTGTCCCTTCACCTCCCCCCTCGACTCCATTCAAGGTCCCAAGCAGTCGTTCCAGGTGCGACAAAGGTTCACCTGTATCTCCTCCAACCTCATCTACTGCATCCGCTGCTCTAGATGTCAGCTGATTTACATCGGTGAGACCAAGCGTAGGTTGGGCGATCGTTTCGCCGAACACCTCCGCTCAGTCCGCAATAACCTACTTGACCTCCCGGTGGCTCAGCACTTCAACTCCCCCTCCCATTCCCAATCCGACCTCTCTGTCCTGGGTCTCCTCCATTGCCAGAGTGAGCAACAGCGGAAATTGGAGGAACAGCACCTCATATTCCGTCTGGGGACCTTGCGTCCTTATGGCATTAACATTGAATTCTCCCAATTTGGCTAGCCCTTGCTGTCTCCTCCCCTTCCTTAACCCTCTAGCTGTCTCCTCCCACCCTCCCATCCGCCCGCCCTCGGGCTCCTCCTCCTCCTCCTCCCCTTTTCCTTCTTTCTTTCCCCCCCCCCCCCCACCCCCCATCAGTCTGAAGAAGGGTTTTGGCCCGAAACGTCGCCTATTTCCTTCACTCCATAGATGCTGCTGCACCCGCTGAGTTTCCCCAGCAATTTTGTGTACCTAGGAACGGGGTACAGATTGTTTCAACACAGTTTATCACACCGTACTAATTTATCATCTGTTGCACTGAAAATGGGGAACTGACCAATTGCAGACTTTGTCATTTGGGTTTAAAGATGAGGATATACAAATTTAATGTAAGCTCCATTTTAAAGCCACTAATTCCATCCTTATCAGTATAGTGATAGGTTGAAGGTGGACACAAAATGCTGGAGTAACTCAGCGGGCCAGGCAGCATCTCTGGAGAAAAGGAATGGTGATAAGTTGAATTACATATATCAGAATGTAAAACATGAATTTAAATGTATCAAGCTATAATTATTTCCTCTTGTTGGTGTTAGAACTGCATCTAGTGGAGAGAGAATATATCTACAGCATGAATCACCATGTCTTGTTCCGATTAAAAATGTTAATATAGAAATTTGTAATGAAAATCATTTTCTGAAAATGTAAAATATTTGATACAAAGAAATAAATGCATTGCCTTTTCTTTTCAGCACAAAATCCAGATGCCACAGATGAATATTACTGACTTTTGCAATGAAGTATAATGTCCAACTTACCTGTGTTTAAATATTGTTAATATATACGTTTTCAATTTTGTTTAATAATTTTCAAACTAAACCCTACCAAAGTAAAATGCACATTCTTAATTGAAATAAAAATACCAGACCGCTCCAAGATTATTAAACAAAATCAGGTAAGTGTCAAATTAAATAAAGTGGTACTAGACTTAAAAGGATCAGTTCCTTCAACTGTATAGTATCAAACGTCACGTTTTACAGGGGTGTAACTAAGTTTCTAATGTAGTCCTCTATTAACTTTCTATACCAGTAATTTCATGGTCAATGTATTTAATTGGTTTTATTATATAATAAAAAATGAAAGAAATCAAAATATCATTGTTTCCTAGTTTTCAAGTTTATTTAAGAGTCAAGAGTCAAGAGAGTTTTATTATCATGTGTCTCAGACAATGAAATTCTTCAACTTCAAATAAAAGATTCTGAATACCAAACATCCTATTTAAAAAAAGCAATGTATATCTAACCTAAGAGAAAAACACATAAAACTGTGTTGTTTTTGTTAAAAAGTAGAGCTTCTTCCCAACACCTAGCAGGCTATTTTACACTAAGGACATCGGCCTTTTTGCACATATACAGAATGGCCAACATTGGGGGTTTTAATTTATTGAATTTTATCTATGAGTACTGTGTTGCAGGCCTGTTATGCTGCAAGTGAGAATTCCATTGTTCCATTTATCAGTACATATAATAATGAAACACTATAAGGTTTAGAGGGATATTGACCAATCATGAGCAGTTTGGACTAATGTAGCCAAGGCTTCTTGGTCAGCACGGGCAAGATGGGCCGAAGAGCCTGTTTTGTGGCTGTATGACTCCATGGCTCTTGATGCTTGAAATTTCAATGTCATACTGTTTGGTTGCTGCCTAGTCCTCCAGTTTACACAAGGCCTCACACTGGCAATAGTAGAATAGTCAGCATTGGAATGGGGAAGGGAGTCAAAATGGTTCTCAACAGGACATCCAGCAGGCCTTGGCAGACCGGAGCACAAGTGTCGCTGATGTAAAGGAGGCCACATTTGGACCACCAAATGCCATAGATGAGGTTTGAAAAGGTACACTGTCCCACTTGGATGGAGGTGAGGGAGAACAAATAGAGATAAGTGTTACATTTCTGACAGTTGCAGGGAAAAGTACTTGGAGAGGGGGTGGTTTGGGTGAGGAAGAATGAACCAAAGAGTTGCAAAAGGTGTTGTCTTTGCTGAAAGGGGTGAGGATGGAAAGATGTGGCATCACGTTGAAGGGTCCCAATCAAAATGTCACCTATCCATTCCCTCAACAGATGCTGCCTGATCCACTGAGCTACACCAGCACCTTTTGTTTTGCCGGCTTGTAATTCCTTGGCTTAAGGGAGAATGGTTGGCTAAATGGACATCTGCCACAGATGGCAAGTTGACAATGGTTGACCCATTCTGGTTTGTGCAGCCTCTGAAGGTGCTCTCATCTGAATCCAATTCCCCTTCCTCTTTAGATCTGCAAATTTTATTTTCATGTTTTATCTAAGTCCCTTGCAAAGCCTAAAATTGAAACCTGCTCGAACCTGCCTTCTGGAATCACATATAGAGAATGACCACTTGTCAAAATACATAAGTGTGTTTGAAGGGACTGTAAGTCAGTGGTAGCATCAATTGGCAATGAAGACCAAGGAACACGCAGTAAGTAACATGATAGCTCATGAAGAGCAGATCAGAAAATTATTCGGTGCATATACATCAAGATTGGAAATGTTTAATAATATTTGTGCAAGACAATCTTCACCCAGCAGATGGAGCTAAAAGTTTAAAGATATTTTGAAAGTAGAAATTATTTCAAAATATTTTGAAACTTAATGCTGATAAGTGTGAGGTGCTACATCTTGGCAGGACAAATCAAAATAGGACGTACATGGTAAATGGTAGCGAATTGAGGAATGCAGTTGAACAGAGGGATCTAGGAATAACTGTGCATAGTTCCCTGAAGGTGGAATCTCATGTAGATTGGGTGGTAAAGAAAGCTTTTGGTATGCTAGCCTTTATAAATCAGAGCATTGAGTATAGAAGTTGGGATGTAATGTTAAAATTGTACAAGGCATTGGTGAGACCAATTCTGGAGTATGGTGTACAATTTTGGTCGCCCAATTATAGGAAGGATGTCAACAAAGTTACAGAGAAAGGTTGAATAAGTTAGGTCTTTATTACAAGGTTACAGAGAAAGGTTGAATAAGTTACGTCTTTATTCTCTGGAGCGCAGAAGGTTAAGGGGGGACTTGATAGAGGTCTTTAAAATGATGAGAGGGATAGACAGAGATGACGTGGACAAGCTTTTCCCATTGAGAGTAGGGAAGATTCAAACAAGAGGACATGACTTCAGAATTAAGGGACAGAAGTTTAGGGGTAACATGAGGGGGAACTTCTTTACTCAGAGAGTGGTAGCTGTGTGGAATGAGCTTCCAGTGGAAATGGTGGAGGCAGGTTTGATTTTATCATTTAAAAATAAATTGGATAGGTATATGGATGGGAAAGGAATGGAGGGTTATGGGCTGAGTGCAGGTAGATGGGACGAGGGGAAAATAATTGTTCGGCACGGACTTGTAGGGCCGAGATGGCCTGTTTCCGTGCTGTAATTGTTATATGTTATATGTTATATGTTACCTGATATTGGAGGTCAATGTTCATACCGCTGGGGTGTAAACTACCCAAACGAAATATGAGGTGCTGCTCCTCCAATTTACGATGGGACTCACACTGGTCATGTGGTATGAACACTGACTTCTCCAATATCAGGTAGTCCCTGCTTTCTCCCTCTTTCCCCTCCCCTTCCCAGCTCTCCCTCAGCCCATTGTCTCCACCTCTAGCTTTCTTTTCCCCCCCCCCGCCCCCCACCCCTACATCAGTCTGAAGAAGGGTCCGACCCAAAACGTCACCTATTCCTTCGCTCCATAGATGCTGCCTCACCCGCTGAGTTTCTCCAGCATTTTTGTCTACCTAAGATATTTTGAAATGGTGCTTGCGATGCATGACCGCAAATATTATCCTGAATTCATTAAACTTTGACACCAGCAAAACTGAGGTGTGAAGTAAAAAAATCACAGTCGGAATAAATTATTAAATAGCGAGAGACTAGAAAGTGCAGAGAAGTAAAAAGCGCTTTGTGCTTCTGAGTGCTACAACATGAGGTTACATGGGTCGAAGAAGGGTCTCGACCCGAAACGCCACCAATTCCTTCTCCCCAGAAATGCTGCCTGGCCTGCTGAGTTACTCCAGCTTTTTGTGTCTATCTTCGGTTTAAACAGTTCCTATTACACATGAGGCTACGTATCTGTCTACATGATGCTTTTTTAAGTCACAATAAGCAGGTAAAAATGGAACAACCTTTGTTAAAAGTATGTAAAACGTAAGGCCAAAATTTAAGCACATTTAGTACAAATGAAACCAAAGGAAAAGACAATTTGATAAAATCACAGCTAATCTGACCTTGCCCTCGTTGAAGCAATGTGGGCATTTTTAGGAAGACCAGCATTTATTCCTATAGAGCCTGACCCACTATGGCGACCTAATTTGCAAGTTTAGAAGGGTTTGCGCTCACCACAAATTCGCAGCATGGTCAAAACGTGGTCCTAGGAGGTCACTATAACTCTCCTTCATGCTCGAGAGAAGTTCCAGCATACACTCGGCCTCAGTTTGGTCGAGGAAAAATTTTCAACATGCTGAAAAAAATTTTGCAAGTAAAAATTGGTCGGCATGGTTCTTTTGAACTCGTAGTGCAGCGGTAGTGGGGTCACCATGTAGTTATAGGTAGTCGAGTTAGCTGTAGGCAATCTCCTTTGCTGACCGGGCAATTTAATTGGCTCATTGGGGGAAAAAAACGTAAGCACGAGTTTTCAGAACCGAGGAAAATGGACCGGTAATGTTAAATGCCCGCTGAACTTTATTAAAAGTTGTCTGGCTTCTTAAAAGTGTCTCCAGTTCTTCTCCCCCCCTCTTCCCCCTTCTCTCCCCTTCTGCCCCCTTCTCCCCTCCCCCCCCCCCCCTCTCCGCTCTTTTAAAGGACTTACCGTACGTCTTTTACCTTCCTGTTCATCGCGGGTATCACCTTGACTTTGCCAAGGTGATACTTGCGATTTCAAACTTGCAATTTCAGACACCGCTCCCCCACTTTCTCTGGCCCCCGCCTTTGCGATGTGTTTGTGTGTGTGTGTGTGTGTGCTGACGGTCGATCCAGCTAGCAGTTTCATCGCTAACGGTTGATCCAGCTCGCGGTTTTTCAGTCGAGTGCCCCCGAGCTTGAAGGTCGAAGACAGTTGCTGAAAAGTACGGTCAGTGGGACAGGCCCTTGACATTTCGGGTCGAGATCCATGTCCAGTATCGCACATGAGTAACAAAAGCAGTCTTCCATCGACATAATAAATGGATCGATCATGTCATAAAATCATAATCATTCGGCCCATCAAGTCTACTGGCTGATCTATCTCTTCCTCCTAACCCCATTCTCCTGCCTTCTCCCCATAACTTCTGACACCTATACTAATCAAGAATCTAACTATCTCTGCCTTAAATATATCCACTGACTTGGCCTTCTCAGCCTTCTGTGGCAAAGAATTCTACAGATTCCACACCCTTTGACTAAAGAAATCTCTCCTCATCTCGTTAAGAAAAGAACATCCTTTAATTCTGAGGCTGTGCCCTCTGGTCCTAAACTCTCCCACCAGTGGAAATATCCTCTCCACTATATCCAAGACTTTCACTATTCTATATAATAATAATAATAATAATGCATTTTATTTGCTGCCGCCTTTCTGGACACCTTACAGGACATAAAATCACAATACATTTATCAATATTAAAATCAAGTTGATTAAAAACAAAAAACAAAAAAAATACACAAAATATTTTAAGTCATTAAAATCAGGGTGAACATGGTGGAAGTTATGTCGGGTATGCTAATCTAAACAGGTGTGTTTTGAGTTGTGATTTGAATTGATCGATAGTGTCTAGGTGTTTCATATGTGTTTATATATGTTTCAATGAGATCCCCCCTCATTCTTCTAAATTTAATTTAATTTAATGTATAATCCTATAATATTGAAATATATATCAAAATGTCAATGTGGATTAAAAAATTTGCTGACCAGCAAAGTAAGTCTTGTTGCTGTGCAGGACACAAAAAGTCCTAAATTTCAGGCAGGTCCCTGATGTGCATCCTACAGGTCTGAAATGCCCTACCATACTTCCATTTATTTCATTGATTCTACCAATTGGAAGAATTAAGGTGTATAAAATCATGAGGAGCCCATATAAAGTAAATAGGAAGAACCTATTTTTCTTAACAGAGATGTCAGAAAGGAGGTTGCACAGACTTAAAATAAATGGTGAAAGGATTGGAGGGAGAAATAAGGATGGTTGCAACTCACAGCCTGAAAGGTGATAGAGACAAACACCTCATCACATTCATACAGTACTAGGAATTGTACTTTCCAGCTGCAGGGCAGGACTAGAAGTAGGGTGGTTCTTTTTTGACCGGTACTAATGCATTCGGCCAAGTGACTTTATTGTAGCAAGTATTCCTCTGACTGTCATTCTACCTCAAAACAGGAACTGGGAAACTAACTTCTAGGTTTTCTATTCAAGAATAAGATCTAAATGAGGTGGGAGATTGAAACCGTCACGTGATCCGCCCTGTTTCAACGAATGCAATCTACCTGGCATGCGCAATCAAGTAAGATCAAATAGAACAAGTTGTCCTACAACTTTAGGCTGTGCACGCCATACGCAAGAAGATCGAAATTACCCCCTAAAGATCTTGGAGAAAACCCACGCAAATCACGGGGAGAACGTACAAACTCCGTACAGACAGCGCCCGTAATCGGGATCGAACCCGGGTCTCCAGCACTGCATGTGCTGTAAGGCAGCAACTCTATCGCTGCGCCACCGTGACTGCCCATGACATCCACAACAGAGTGTAGAGTGGAGGATGGGGGTGTGAGGAGCGAAGCAGGAGCTGGCAGGTGATAGGTGTGGCCTCGTGAGGTGAGGAGAGGGATGATGGGCAGATGGAGCCAGATAGTAAATGAGAAGAGAGTTAGTGGAGGTAGTCAGAGGTGGAGTCAGAAACTGGAAGGTGATGTGGAGAGCATTAAGGGCTGCAGATTCTGGAATCTGATAAGTTATGTGGTAAGCGAAACTAGATAGGGAGAGATTTAATTGATGTAGGGTGAAAACAACCATGTCACAGGAGTTGGGGGAAGTAAAGAAGGATGGGTTGAGAAACACTGGGTGGATCAAAAGAAGAGTAAAATGAACACAGATGGTGCGAGTGACATACGTCTATGACTCTTCCATACTCATATATAGTTTAGGCATTATCAGAACCAATCAACTGCAGATCCCATTACAGCCAAACCCAAGATAGATATGGCTTCAAAGTTCACTGCTGAAAGTTGTTATAACTGCTGACACAATATTCAGTTTTGCCCATTATCCTGTATCAGACAACTGATCGTCTGAGTTTTGAAATACGTTAATTTTTCAAGTTCATTTTAATCTGGGATTTTAAATTTGAAGGAGAAAAATACGAAATGAACACTTCTTTATATTTCTGCTGTCTGTATTTGGTCGTATTCTCTGGTAAGTCTTAAGATGATTCATATTATAGTAATATATTTGGAAGTGTGAAGGTATTTAATCTACTTCTGAAAACCTACGATAGATATTCCTCATCAATATGTGTGATTCCCAGCAAAGGATGGAGAAAATGGATGAACTATATGTTGGTATAAAGGGCCCGTCCCACTTACGCGATTTTTTCGGCGACTTGCCGGCACCTGTCATAGTCGCAGCAGGTCTCCGAAAATTTTCAACATGTTGAAAATCCAGCGGCGACCAGAACAAGGTACGACTCTTTGGGCGACCCATCACGACCATACAGGCTTCACCCCGCGACATGTCGCCTGGGTGTCGTGATGGGTCGTGTGAGTAGACTTCTCAGTCGCCCAAAGAGTCGTAGTGTCTTTCTGGTCGCCGCTGAATTTTCAACATGTTGGAAATTTCCGGCGACCTATGACAGGTACCGGCAGTCGTCGAAAAAGTCGCTTAAGTGAGACAGACCCATAAATCTTCTTTCATGTGCCCCCTGGATAAACAGGGAGCCTGAGCAAAGGATTGCATTCTCCCTACTAAGTAGAAGAAGTTCTTGAGCTCTGCTGGCTATTACAGTCAAAGTCAAAGTAGCCTTTATTAGTAACAAATATAAGATGGACCTGATATTTCGAACTATGTGACGATGTTACTTTGGTAAACAAATGGTTCATTCAGCATTATTATTCCTTCCACCTGCTAAATAGATTTTTAAAATAGACTTTCACAAATTCATAGTTCACTTAAACCTAATCCACTATTTTGGGTTTGGCTACCCACTTTATACCTTGCCAAACTTTACTCTTAGACAGGATACAGAATAGGCAAAAATCGGTACAGATTTATATTAGTATCTTCACACCCGATGTTTAAGTTAAAATTACCCTCAGATTTTATTACTTTTATCACTTTATTACCCAGAAGATTTTGGGCTGCTAAAATAAAGGTAATTTCTGAGGCTGTAAACATTTACATTTGATCTGGTGAAACATCTTGGAATTATCTACCTGACAAAAGTCACAGTTAGATGAAAAGGAATAAAAAAAGTAGTTCACCCTTTAGATTTAAATGAACAACTCAAAGTTGAAGAAAGAAAGAACTTCCAAAGATCTTTCCCAATTATATTATTTTTGTGTATACATTCAATTCAATTTTAGAAATGATCACATCTTAACAAACCTTTCAGGCAACATATTATCATAGCATAATAATAACTCACTGTGTAAAAATGTTCTCATCTTTATCACTGACAATAGACAATAGGTGCAGGAGTAGGCCATTCAGCCCTTCGAGCCAGCACCGCCATTCAATGTGATCATGGCTGATCATTCACAATCATTACCCCGTTCCTGCCTTCTCCCCATATCCCCTGACTCCGCTATCTTTAAGAGCCCAATCTAGCTCTCTCTTGAAAGTATCCAGACCACCGGCCTCCACTGCCCTCTGAGGCAGAGAATTCCACAGACTCACAACTCCCTGTGAGAAAAAGTGTTTCCTTGTCTCCGTTCTAAATGGCTTACCCCTTATCCTTAAACTATGGTTCGTGGTTCTGGACTCCCCAACATCGGGAACATGTTTCCTGCCTCTAGCGTGTCTAAACCCTTAATAATCTTAAATGTTTCAATAAGAAACCCTCTCATCCTTCTAAACTCCAGAGTATACAAGCCCAGCCACTCCATTCTCTCAGTATATGACAGTCCCGCCATCCCGGGAATTAACCTTGTAAACCTACACTGCAGTTCAGTTTGTATCCTCTCATTACTGACTCTTCTGCCAGCAGAAACAAGTTTTTCTAATTTATCAAAATTAAGGGTGGCATGGTAGCACAGCAGTAGAGTAGCTGCCTTACAGAGCTTGCACCACCAGAAATGCTGGTTCGATCCCGACTAGGGATGCTGCCTGTACGGGGTTTGTACGTTCTCCCCATAACCGCGTGGATTTTCTCCGAGATCTTCGGTTTCCGCCCACTCGATTGGCTTGGTATAAGTGTAAACTGTCCCTTGTGTAAGTAGGGTGGTGTTAATGTGTGGGAATCGCTGGTTGTTGCAGACACGGTGGGCCGAAGGGCCTGTTTCTGTACTGCATCTCTAAACTAAACTAATCTAATCATAAGCTCTCAATATTAACACCGCCATAAAATCTCCTGCTGAGTTTAAGGAGAAAACTCCGGACTTTCAAAACTTTCAAAGCATTCCTAATCCCCCACTTGAAAACTTTCTTTGTTTCAATTTGTAGACTTGACATTCTAATCTGTAATGATTGAATTTGTCCACAATATCCTTCTGAGGCCCAATCTCCAATTAAAATTGCTTTGCGAATATAAAACATCTCCTATAATTAGAGATTGCTCAACGATTGCCAGAATTATGGGTCTGAGTAATCAAAAAGCTGCAGCCTGTGTTGAAATAGAACTAAATTATCATCACTAGTTAAGATTTTTCAAAGGTTTGATATGTGTGTTCAAATAAGTTTTTACTGTTTCAATCAAATTGGAGAGAGTGAAGGCTATTTAGCTCCTCAGGCTAGAATGGACAATCCACTAGATCCATTCATTTCACTTAAGCTTGCCTTCATAAATTGTAAACAAAAATCCATTATTCACAGTTTTGAAATTACAAGCCCAAAATTTTAATCAGAGATTTCTAATTTTGAATACCCTTCATGAAAAGATGCACTTCCTGAAATAAACTTGGAAAAACCCGGCTCCCATAATAAATTTAGCCACCCTTATTATTGCCTCGAGAACAAGCAGACTCTTGCCATGGGAACAAGCAGATTCTCGCCATTTTTGTGTGTTTTTATATTTTTAATTTCCACAATTTAATCAGGCTTTAATATTCCATATTTTAGTAGAACTAATCTATACGACCCATCCTTACAATTTAACAAATTTCTCAACTTGTTCACCATAAACCCAGTTTGCAAATAAGGTAAACTATGAACTTAGAAGTTGCAAAAATTCTAAACTGATTGTTCACAAAAGGAAAAAAAGCATGTCACAATATATAAAACAAAAGTTGACAGGAAATAACTTGTGTTTAATAATGAAAAAATGTAATTCTAACAATCATATTCTGTTTCTCTCCATTAAAAACTATTAAAATATAAAAAGCAATCATGGAAGACTGCACAACGACCACAGTGTCTGAAAAAACAACCAGTTCATCGACAACATTGTCCAGCACAACCTCCAGTCCATCCAGCAGAATGACAAGCAATTCAACAACACTGTCGACGACAATAACAGCTAGGTCGACCACAATGTCTACTAAAATACCAGGTCCATCTACAATAACCATCAAGTCCTTAACCAGCCAGGTAACCTCTGGCTTGTCAACGGAATTGTTTAAAGCAACAACCAGCCCATTAGCAACTGTGACAAGTAGAACGAGCAAGCCACTGACTGCACAGTCCAGCACAACTGCCAGACAGTCGACTACAGTACCGAAAACAACATACAATCCAACATCCATCCCGTCCACGTTAGCAACAGGTCCATTAACAGCACTGTCAAGCAAAACCACCAAAATGACATCCATACTGCCTGAAACAACAGCTGGCCCATCCACGACACCGCCCATCACATCAACCAGTCCATCAACAACTCTCTCCAGCACATCTTCCAGACTGATGACCACAACAGCAGAAACAACATCCAATCCACTGACCACCATCTCCAGCACAATGACCGGTCCCTCTACAATACTCTCCAGCACATCAACAATCATGTCCACCAGCTCAACAACGAGCCTGGCAACTATACAATCTGATACAACAACTACACCATCGATCACACTGTCTACCACAACGACTGGTCCATCCACAGGACAGTCCAGCACAACTGACAGACAGTCGACTACAGTACCGAAAACAACATACAATCCAACATCCATCCCGTCCACGTTAGCAACAGGTCCATTAACAACACTGTCGAGCACGTTGTATACAACATCAACCGACCAATCGACCAAACAATCCAGCACATTGTCCACAGTGCCTGTAACAACCTCCGGTCCATCGACAACCCTCTCCAGGATAACAAACAGTCCATCAAGTACTTTTTCTGAGACAACACGAAAATCAACAACACTCTCCAGCGCAACGTCCCAACTGACAACCACAACTGCAGGAACAACAAGCAATCCACTGACCTCCATCTCCAGCACAATGACCGGCCCATCGACAACACTCTTCAGCACATCAACCGCTGGCCCATCGACAACACTGTCCATACCGACACCCACCCTGTTTTCCACACGTTCTGCATCAACACTCCATCCATCTACACCACTATCCACAATAACGACTGGGCCATTATCAACACTGTCCAGTACGACTGCCAGTCCTTCAAGTACATTGTATACAACATCGACCGACCAATCAGCCAAACATTCCAGCACATTGTCCACAGAGTCCGGAACAACCACCGGCTCACCAACAACTCTCTCCCACATAACGAACAGCCCTTCAAGTACATTTTCTGAAACAACTTCCAAACTGTCAACCACAATCGCAGAAACAACAGCTCGTCCACTGACCACCAACTCCAGCGCAACGACGGTTCCCTCTACAATACGGTCAAGCACTTCAACCAACCCAACGATCATGTCCACCGGCTCAACAGCCAGCCTGTCGACTACACGATCTGAAACAAAAACTACACCATTAACCACACAGTCCACCACAATTACTGACCCATCCACAGGACAGTCCAGCACAACTGACAGACAGTCGACCACAGTGCTGAAAACAACAATCAATCCATCAACAACAATATACAGCACAACAGGCCCCCCGTCTACCACACTATCGAGCAAAACCACCAGAATGACATCCACACTGCCTGAAACAACAGCTGGCCCATCCACGACACCGCCCATCACATCAACCAGTCCATCAACAACTCTCTCCAGCACATCATCGAGACTGATGACCACAACAGCAGAAACAACATCCAATCCACTGACCACCATCTCCAGCACAATGACCGGCCCATCGGCAACACTCTTCAGCACATCAACAGCTGGCCCATCGACAACACTGTCCATACCGACACCCACCCTGTTTTCCACACGTTCTGCATCAACACTCCATCCATCTACACCACTATCCACAACAACAACTGGGCCATTATCAACACTGTCCAGTACGACTGCCAGTCCTTCAAGTACATTGTATACAACATCGACCGACCAATCAGCCAAACATTCCAGCACATTGTCCACAGAGTCCGGAACAACCACCGGCTCACCAACAACTCTCTCCCACATAACGAACAGCCCTTCAAGTACATTTTCTGAAACAACTTCCAAACTGTCAACCACAATCGCAGAAACAACAGCTCGTCCACTGACCACCAACTCCAGCGCAACGACGGTTCCCTCTACAATACGGTCAAGCACTTCAACCAACCCAACGATCATGTCCACCGGCTCAACAGCCAGCCTGTCGACTACACGATCTGAAACAAAAACTACACCATTAACCACACAGTCCACCACAATTACTGACCCATCCACAGGACAGTCCAGCACAACTGACAGACAGTCGACCACAGTGCTGAAAACAACAATCAATCCATCAACAACAATGCACAGCACAACAGGCCCCCCGTCTACCACACTATCGAGCAAAACCACCAGAATGACATCCATACTGCCTGAAACAACAGCTGGCCCATCCACGACACCTCCCATCACATCAACCAGTCCATCAACAACTCTCTCCAGCACATCTTCCAGACTGATGACCACAACAGCAGAAACAACATCCAATCCACTGACCACCATCTCCAGCACAATGACCGGTCCCTCTACAATACTCTCCAGCACATCAACAATCATGTCCACCGGCTCAACAACGAGCCTGGCAACTATACAATCTGATACAACAACTACACCATCGATCACACTGTCTACCACAACGACTGGTCCATCCACAGGACAGTCCAGCACAACTGACAGACAGTCGACTACAGTACCGAAAACAACATACAATCCAACATCCATCCCGTCCACGTTAGCAACAGGTCCATTAACAACACTGTCGAGCACGTTGTATACAACATCAACCGACCAATCGACCAAACAATCCAGCACATTGTCCACAGTGCCTGTAACAACCTCCGGTCCATCGACAACCTTCTCCAGGATAACAAACAGTCCATCAAGTACTTTTTCTGAGACAACACGAAAATCAACAACACTCTCCAGCGCAACGTCCCAACTGACAACCACAACTGCAGGAACAACAAGCAATCCACTGACCTCCATCTCCAGCACAATGACCGGCCCATCGACAACACTGTTCAGCACATCAACCGCTGGCCCATCGACAACACTGTCCATACCGACACCCACCCTGTTTTCCACACGTTCTGCATCAACACTCTATCCATCTACACCACTATCCACAACAACGACTGGGCCATTATCAACACTGTCCAGTACGACTGCAAGTCCTTCAAGTACATTGTATACAACATCGACCGACCAATCAACCAAACATTCCAGCACATTGTCCACAGAGTCCAGAACAACCACCGGCTCACCAACAACTCTCTCCCACATAACGAACAGCCCTTCAAGTACATTTTCTGAAACAGCTTCCAAACTGTCAACCACAATCGCAGAAACAACAGCTCGTCCACTGACCACCAACTCCAGCGCAACGACGGTTCCCTCTACAATACGGTCAAGCACTTCAACCAACCCAACGATCATGTCCACCGGCTCAACAACCAGCCTGTCGACTACACGATCTGAAACAACAACTGGAATACCGATCACAATGTCTACCACAACTACTGACCCATCCACAGTACAGTCCAGCGCAACTGACAGACAGTCGTCCACAGTCCCAAAAACAACAATCAATCCAACATCCATCCAGTCCACAATAGCAACAGACCCATCAACAACACAGTCGAGCACGTTGTATACAACATTGACCGACCAATCGACAAAACAATCCAGCACATTGTCCACAAAGTCAGTAACTACCACTGGCTCAATGACAACTCTCTCCAGCACAACATCCAAACTGCCAACCACATCTGCAGAAACAACAGCCCATCCACTGACCACCATCTCCAGCACAATGACCGGTCCCTCCACAATACGGTCAAGCACTTCAACCAACCCAACGATCATGTCCACCGGCTCAACAACCAGCCTGTCAACTACACGATCTGAAACAAAAACTACACCATCGACCACACTGTCTGCTACAACAACTGGCCCATCCACAGGACAGTCCAGCACAACTGACAGACAGTCGACTGCAGTGCTGAAAACAACAATCAATCCATCAACAACCATGTACAGCACAACAGGCCACCCGTCTACCACACTATCGAGCAAAGTGACTAGAATGTCATCCACAGTGTCTGAAACAACCACTGGCCCATCCACCACGCTGTCCAGCACAATGACCGGTCCATATACAATACTCTCCAGCACTGTGACCAACCCAACTATCCTGCCCTCTCGCTCACCAACCAGCCTGTCGACCACACAACCTGAAACAACAGCCAGACCATTGACAACACTGACCAGCACAACTGCCAGGCCACTGACCACTTTCTACAGCACATCGACTGACCAATCAACCACACAATCCATTATATCCTCAAGCACGTTGCCCACTGTGTCTGAAACAACCACCAGTTCATTAGCAACTCTCTCTACCAGCCCTTCAAATACATTCTCTGAAACGACAACCAGGAAATCAACAACACTCTCGCGCACAACACCCGGACTGTCGGCAACATCTTCAGAAACAACCCTGGGCCCATTGAACACCATCTCTAGCACCAAGACCGGTCCATCAACAATATTCTCCAGCACATCAACCAGCCCGACACCGACACCCTTCAGCTCAACAACCGAGCTGCCAACCGTGCTCTCCAGCATAATGACTATTCCGTCTACAGCGCTCCCTCGCACTTCAACCAGTCCGCAAATTACGTTCATCAGCTCAACAACCGACCCATTAACTACATTGTCTGAAACAACAAATGGCCCATTGAGAACACTGTCCAGTTCAATGGCCAGCTCTAACACTGCATTATCTGAAACAACACTTGGCCCATCAACAACAGTGCCCACCACAAAGATTGGCCTATCCACCGAAGAATTCAGTACAACCTCCAGTTCATTGACCTCTGTGCCAAAAGCAACAACTAGTTCATTGACAACAATGTTTAACCCAACGTCTGTCACACAGTTCAGCAAAGCAACCAGCCCTTCAACCACATTGTCTGAAACATCGGGATTAATAACATCTGGAGAAACAACAGCCAACCCATTGAGAACTACCTCCAACACAGCGACCAATCCATCTACCAGTACATCCATAAGCACATCGGACACGTTCTCCATCTCAACAACTGGCCTGTCAACCACATTGTCAGAAACAACGACCAGGCCATTCAAAACAATGACCAGTGAAACAGCCAGTCTGAATACTGCCTTCACAAAAGCAACAACTGGTCCGTTGATAACACTATCTAACATAACAGACCTTCCATCAACAACACTGTACAGCACACCCATCAAATCGTTGTCCACCTCAACACACCTACCATCAACAACAATGTCCACTACAACAGGATCTTTGATTCCACTGTTGAGCAGAACTACTAATCCATCAACTATGTTGTCCAGCATAATGACAAGCCAATCAACTAAACAGTCCACCATAACCACCAGCCTATTGTCCCAAGTTACTGAAACATCAACCAACCCATTGACAATGCTGTCCAGAACAACTGGTGTGCTAACCACAATGCATGAAACAACAACCGGTCCACCAACAACTCTGTTCACCCCAACTAGCAGGCCATTGACAACAACTGCTTCATTGACAACAAGATACAACACAAGTAGCCACCCATCTACCGCAATGTCCAGCAAAATGACCAGGTCATCGACTACTTTGCCTGTTAAACCAGACCGATCGACAACGCTGTCCAGCATTACATCCAGTCCTTCAAACACATTGGCTATTACGACTAGCCAAATGACTAAACAATCTAGCACAACCACCAGCCCATCATCTGCAGTGTCTGAAATAACCAGCCCAAGCATATTGTCCACCACACCAGGCCGCACATCAATCTCACTTCCCAAAACAACAGTCAGCCCATCAGTACCTTCAAGTACAATATCTGGTATGTTGACCACATTGTCGGAAGCAACAAAAAAATCAACCACAATGTTGAGCATAATGACACAAAACTCAACAAAAGGCTCATCGACAAAACCGTTTTCAACAACAGGCTCATTGACAACACTGTCCAGTGTAACGGCTGGTCTATCAACCATGTTGTCCAGCACAGCATCTAGCCAATCAGGAATAACCACCAGACCATCAACCACATTGTCTCAAATTTCAACCGGTCCATCAACAACACAATCCAGCAGAACAACCTTCCTGCCCACCACAATGTCCAAAGCATCAGCCAGTCCATCGACTGCACAAACTAGGACAATAACTGACTTCTCATCAACTCTCTCCAGCACAACAACCAGTCCGTTGACCATTTTGTCTGGAACAACCTCAGGGCCATCAACAACACCCTCAAGCACAGTATTCAGCCCTTTGACCACCTTTTCTGAAACAACAAAAAGTCCTTTGACCGCAATGCCTGACATATCGACCAGCCCATTGACCATGTCATCCATCGCAACCACTGGCATACCACCGAATCCATCAAACACACTAACCAGCATGACTATTACCACCTCAACCATGCCTTCATCATCACACCCTCCCGCCACGGTGACTAGCACAATAACTACACTGTCAAGTGCATTAACTGCTACATCACGCAGTCCATCCAATTCTTCAGTGAGTTTGTCAACTGTCATGATCAGTCCAATAACCGAGTCAGCCACTCCAAGAACCCAGTTGACCAGCTTGTCAACCAAACTCACCAGGAGTCCTTCCACAATATTGACTGTGACAGCCAGTGTACCATTCAGCACTTCAGTGGAATCAATGAGTAGGCAACCCAAAACCTCGGCTGCACCAGTGAACACTTCAATCAGCACTTCGAGCAAGCCAGCCACAACAACCAAGACAACCACAGCAAGTACAACTCATTCCGATTCATTTAGTACAACCGTGAAGCAATTCTTGCCAACAACAGTCACAATACAAAAGACCACAAGTGAGTATTGACTTTGTTAACCAAGCATTAAATGCAGCTGTAAAACGTTAATTTTATCTATTTTCTGGTGTCATGATTATCAAGCATCCTTTTGCATTAAATTGCATGAAACCCTCATTGTTCAACTTAGTGTAGGACAATGCTTCCAAATGGTACAACACACCATGCAAGATTTTCATCATTTGCATTTTGGTCTTCATTATTCTGTTTGACCATGTTATGCAGTCTTAACTTCCAACTTATCTTCCATTTTGTAGTATTTTATTAATTTTATGACCCCCTGAGTTTCTCTAGCACTTTGCTTTTTTTGCTACATCTCCAGCATCTGCAGTCTCCTGTGTCTCTATACGTTTCTAAATTTGATTTGTCACTCTAGGTGCAGACACAATAATTCTACACATTTTATTGTGAACCTTTATGCAGCTAATATATTTAATGCTCATAACATCTAGAAATATGTTGTAAGCACAGAGAGTCAAAAAATATTTGAGATATGAAAAGGATGTACATTGCTCAAATGACATCACTAGAGGCCTGTGACTGGAGGTGTGCCTCAGGGTTCGGTGCTGGGCCCGTTACTGTTTGTCATCTATATCAATGATTTGGATGAGAACATACACGGCAAGATTAGCAAGTTTGCAGTTGATACAAAAGTGGGTGGATTTGCAGATAGTGAAGATGGTTGTGAAAAATTGCAGTAGGATCTTGATCGATTGGCCAGGTGGGCTGAGGAATGGTTGATGGAATTTAATACAGAGAAATGTGAGGTGTTTCATTTTGGGAAGTCTAACAAGGGCAGGGCCTACACAGTGCATGGGAGGGCTCCGGGGAGCGTGGTACAGCAGAGGGATCTAGGAGTGCAGGTGCATGGTTCCTTGAAGGTGGAGTCGAAGGTAGATCGGGCGACCAAAAATAAGTTTGGCCTTCATCAGTCAGAATATTGAGTAGAGAAGTCGGGAGGTCATATTGCAGTTGTATAAGACGTGGGTGTGACCGCATTTAGAGTATTGTGTTCATTTCTGGGCACCATGTTATAGAAAATATGTTGTCAAGCTGGAAAGGGTACAGAGAAGATTTACGAGGATGTTGCCAGGACTAGTAGGTCTGAGCTACAGGGAGAGGTTGAATAGGCTGGGACTCAATTCCTTGGAGTGTATGTGGAATGAGGGGTGATCATATAGAGGTGTATAAAATCATGCAGGAAATAGATCGGGTAGATGCACAGAGTCTCTTGCCCAGAGTAGGTGAATTGAGGACCAAAATGGCATAGGTTTAGGATGAAGGGGAAAGATTTAATAGGAATCTGAGGGGTAGTTTTTTCACACAAAGGGTGGTGGGTGTGTGGAACAAGCAGGTAGTTGAGGCAGGGACATTCCCAACATTTAAGAAGCAGTTAGACAGGTACATTGATAGGACTGGTTTGGAAAGATATGGAGCAAACATGGGCACGTTGGACAAGTGTAGCTGGGGCATGTTGGCCGGTGTGGGCATGTTCGGCCGAAGGGCCTGTTTCTACACTGTATTACTCTATATCATTAATAAACACTGTTACCTATTTTAGAGAAACATCCATGCCTGAACGGAGGGACCTGGAAATATGGAAAATGTGACTGCAAAGAGCCCTATGAAGGGCTCAACTGTGAACGTATAAAAGATGACATTGATGTTGGTGGGTTTATTTTCAGAGAAAGCAATTTTCTCATGCTGCTAATTTGATGCGACAGCTTCTTGTATTCCCTTATGCTGATCTAACAGAAAATTATCTTATTTTGTCCTTGTCTTGCGCACATTGTGTTAAAAAAGTGAGAGGTCCAGGTTGCATTCCCCACCCGACTATGAAGTGTTATTGCATATGGTAAAGTGTATAAATGATACGTTGTGGCATTTCATTACAAATCAACCACTAAATCCGAATGGGGATGCTCCAAGTACAAACAGCACATTTCCAGAAATTCTGTCCCTGTCTTTCAAGCAGAGAACAGATTTGATGCACATAACTTCTGCAAGCATATTGTCTGTGGCCAAAGGGTCAAAAGTGATTTTTCAATTAGATATCACTAAAAAAAAACAATGCAATATAATTTCTGAACAACAGGACCTTACAGAATGAAACGATCCAGCACATCATACCCGTGGCTGCTTTTTGAAAAAAGATGCCCATTTCCCTTTCCCTCTGCTAACTCTGCAATTTTTTTTATTCTAAATACAGTAAAACCCCCTTAATCTGGAACACGGGGGGCTTTCTTGGTGTTGGCCGAGCAACATCTCCAGATTAAAAATGTCATTTTATTAATTCTCCAACACTTTCAATTCACTTTTATTCCATTGTGTAACACCAAATAAAATTTACCAGTGATCTTGGTAATTTAAAGGGGGCATAGGAAACAGAGCTAGGAGCATTTCCAAGAGAGCATGAGACATAAACCAAGTGAATATAAAGACAGTGAGAGGATGTAGCCCCAGAGAGTGCAGGGGAATGCAGACACTGGAGCCCCAGTGAATAAAATGGAACACGGGAATCAGTGATCAGAGAGCCCGGTGCAAAACCATCAGGATTTCCAAATGGCTGATAGCACATTGTTGGAATTTTACTCTGTATTATTTCTCAAAATTACTCTTTAATATGTGAAGGTAGACAAAAATGCTGAAGAAGGGTCTCAACCCGAAACTTCACCTATTCCTTCGCTCCATAGATGCTGCCTCACCCGCTGAGTTTCTCCATCATTTTTGTCTACCTTCGATTTTTCCAGCATCTGCAGTTCTTTCTTAAACTTTAATATGTGAATATCACTCTTACTGGCAGAGTATTCCTGTTTTATATAAATTAACAAATCAAAAACAAACTTTACCTACCTCCCTTAGGAGATAGTATGTTGGTCAATTAGTGATTCATTAAATTGTAACTGATGATTTCCAGGTGATGTTGAGGCCACCGTTAACGTCTCACTCAAGATAACAAACAAAGTATTTTCCAATGACCTGCAAAACGAAACATCGAATTTATACAAAGAATTCTTGCTTGAATTTAATAAAGAGGTTGGTGCTTATAACTATACAATATTGTTCCTAATTGTGACTTAGTATTAGTTTACTACTGCTTGCTTGCTTTCACATTCAATATATCTACATATTAAAAGTCTTTTTTTTCTCTTCAGCATCATCATCATCAACTTTGGTGATATTATGGATTCTTTTGTTTAAGAAGGAACTGCGGATGTTGGAAAAATTGAAGGTAGACAAAAATGCTGGATAAACTCAGCGGGTGAGGCAGCACCTATGGAGTGAAGGAATAGGTGACGTTTCGGGTCGAGACCCTTCTTCAGACTGATGTGTAGAAGGGTCTCGACCCGAAATGTCACCTATTCCTTCACTCCATAGATGCTGCCTCACCCGCTGAGTTTCTCCAGCATTTTTGTCAACCATATGGATTATTTCAGTACCTTGGCCATGCTCTTCACCTCCTTTTTGGTCTAAACCTTTTGCTGTTCACATATCAATGGAATATTTTTGTACATATAAATATTTTTATATATTCTACCTAGTTTTCTAATTTTCTCTTATTGCTCCCATTGGTCAACAGAAAATGTTATCTGCCAAGTTCCAATTTCAATTCACCCAGACCAAATCTGTTCTCATCTCAATTTAACAAATTACACTAAGTGCTGGAGTAACTGAGTGAGTCAAAGACGTCACCTTTAGTTTAGTTCAGTTTATTACTGTCATATGTACCGAGGTATAGTGAAAAGCTTTTGTTTGTGTGCTATCCATCACAGAAGACTATTACCATGAAGCCTTCCACAGTGCACAGACTCTTCAGAGATACTGCCTGACCCACTAAGTTACTCCTGCTTGTGTAGTTTTTTGTAAACCAACATCTGCAGTTCTGTGTTTCCTCATCTCATTTAAATTGGCCCATCTCCAATGACCATGGACCATGGAGCAATGACATGTTCCAGATGTTGGAGGAGTCCAGAACCAGGGGCCGCAGTTTAAGTAAGCCATTTAGAACGGAGACGAGGAAACACTTTTTCTCACAGAGACTTGTGAGTCTGTGGAATTCTCTGCCTCAGAAGGTGGTGAAGGCCGGTTCTCTGGATACTTTCAAGAGAGAGCTAGATAGGGCTCTTAAAGATAGCAGAGTCAGGGGATATGGGGGGGAAGGCAGGAACGGGTACTGATTGTGGATAATCAGCCATGATCACATTGAATGGCGGTGCTAGCTCGATGGGCCGAATGGCCTACTCCTGCACCTATTGTCTATTGTCTATTGTCTATTGACTCATTTTAAGAAACAGTTTACCAGAATGATGTCTGGCTTAAAGGTATTTTCTTTCTTTAATTACATAAAATTGATGTTAAAAATTCAAGAACTTTCACAATCCATTCCTTGTTTCCTTTCAGATGGACATCATTTATGTCAACATGCCTGGATACATTGGAGTAAGGATTGTAAACATTAGGTAATCTCAGCAATATCCTACTCAATTTTGCTCAGTTTTCCATATCTGATCACAGTCTTGGTCCAAACATGAAGCACAGATCTATATTCCAGAGGTATGGTGAGAGTGAATAGCAGCACCACACCACCACCTTTTCAAGGGCACTGAATATTGTAAAAAAAAAATTCCCCCAACTAAGCAGTGCATTCAAAGAGATCGTGCATTACAGGAGATCGTCTTGAATTCCTATCCACTCATACAAATGAATCATTTCTCTATTGACAAATATAAGAATGGCAGAGTGCTTCTTACAAATAGACAAAATAAAAGCAGGAGTTGGTCAAATGGCCACTTGAGCTCTCGCTACTGTTCAATAAGGTAACACCTTTTCTGTAGGAAAGAACTGCAGGTGCAGCTTGAAACCAAAGATAGACGCCAGTATTTTGTGTCTATCTTTGAACTTCTTTTCCTTTTTTCATAGAAACATAGAAACTAGGTGCAGGAGGAGGCCATTCGGCCCTTTGAGCCAGCACCGCCATTCATTGTGATCATGGCTGATCGTCCCCTATCAATAACCCGTGCCTGCCTTCTCCCCATATCCCTTGACTACTCTAGCCCCTAGAGCTCTATATAACTCTCTCTTAAATCCATCCAGTAACTTGGCCTCCACTGCCCTCTGTGGCAGGGAATTCCATAAATTCATAACTCTGGGTGAAAAAGTTTTTTCTCACCTCAGTCTTAAATGACCTCCCCTTTATTCTAAGACTGTGGAACATTCCATTAGCTTTCTTCACTGCCTGCTGTACCTGTAAGCCAACTTTCAGTGGGTGTACAAGGACGCCCAGGTCTCGCTGCACCTCCCCCTTACCTAACCTATCCCCATTGAGATAATAATCTGCCCCCTTGTTTTTGCCGCCAAAGTGGATAACCTCACATTTATCTATATTATACTGCATCTGCCACGCATCTGCCCACTCACTCAACCTGTCCAGGTCATCCTGCAACCTCCTAACATCCTCTTCACAGTTCACACTGCCACCCAGCTTTGTGTCATCCGCAACCTTGCTAGTGTTGCACCTAATTCCCTCTTCCAAATCATTAATATATATGGTAAACAGTTGCGGCCCCAACACTGAGCCTTGTGGCACTCCACTCGCCACTACCTGCCATTCTGAAAAGGTCCCGTTCACTCCTACTCTTTGCTTCCGGTCTGCCAACCAATTTTCTATCCATGTCAACACCCTACCCCCAATACCATGTGCTCTAATTTTAGTCACCAGTCTCCCGTGCGGGACCTTATCAAAGGCTTTCTGAAAGTCTAGATACACTACATCCACTGGCACCCCTTCATCCATTTTACTTATCACATCCTCAAAAAATTCCAGAAGATTAGTCAAGCATAATTTCCCTTTCTTAAATCCATGTTGACTTGGATTAATCCTTTTACTGCTATCCAAATGCCCCATTATTACCTCTTTAATAATTGACTCCAGCATCTTTCCCACCACCAAAGTCAGGCTAACTGGTCTGTAATTCCCCGTTTTCTCTCTCGCTCCTTTCGTGAAAAGTGGGATAACATTAGCTATCCTCCAATCCACAGGAACTGATCCTGAATCTATTGAACATTGGAAAATGATCACCAATGCGTCCGCTATTTCTAGAGCCACCTCCCTGAGGACCCTGGGATGCAGACCAGGGGATTTATCATCCTTCAGTCCCATTAGCCTACCCAATACTATTTCTTGCCTAATGCAAATTTCTTTCAGTTCCTCTACCCCCTTAGATCCTCTGTCCTCCAGTACATCTGGGAGATTGTTTGTGTCTTCCTTAGTGAAGACAGATCCGAAGTACCTATTCAACTCTTCTGCCATTTCCTTGTTGCCCATAATAATTTCACCCGTGTCTGCCTTCAAGGGACCCACATTTGACTTTGCTACTCTTTTTCCCTTAACATATCTAAAGAAGCTTTTACTGTCCTTCTTTATATTCCTGGCCAGCTTCCCTTCGTACTTCATCTTTTCAGCCCGTATTGCCCGTTTTGTTTCCTTCTGTTGTCCTATAAAAGTTTCCCAATCCTCTGGCTTCTGGCTACACTTTGCTGTGTTATTCCTCTTTTCTTTTAGTTTTTTCTATCCCTAACTTCTCTTGTCGGCCACGGTTGCCTCCTACTCCCCGTAGAATGTTTCTTCCTTTTTGGAATGAAATGGTCCTGCTTCTTACAGATTATGCCCAGAAATTCCTGTCATTGCTGTTCCACCGTCATTCCTGCTAGGATCCCTTTCCAGTCTACCTTGGCCAGCTCCCCTCTCATGCCTTCATAGTCCCCTTTGTTCAACTGCATCACTGACACTTCCGATTTAACGTTCTCCTTCTCAAATTGCAGGTTAAAACTAATCATATTATGATCACTACCTCCAAGCAGTTCCTTTACCTCGAGTTCTCTTATCATATCTGGTTCATTTTCCTGTAACCTTTCATCCCATTAATGATCAAAAAACTGCCTTTGACAATCTTCAATGCCTTCTTAATTGACCCAGGAGTCACAGTTATAAAGCCAATAAGGAGATTCTGAGAATGGGCAATAAATATAGTTTCAATTATAATTTGGAACAAATCGTTCCGTTTAAATGTTGCCTGTTCAAAAGGCCAAGAAACTGCTTTCACAGAGAGCCAGTCTGATCGCTGAATGGGCGAAAACTGTCTGTTGGTACCAATTACCTGTATTTCAGGCGACTGAAGAATATAGTTCTTAATCAGGGAATCAGCTTCAAGACATTATAATGATCACACTGAGTACGAGATCCCAGAAGGAAAACCAAAGCTTTTAATTGGCATTAATTTATTTGGATGACACAAGCAGTTATATTTAACAATTACCCAGCTACACTATTCATTCAAAAACCACGGTTATATTTAACTGGTTTAAATCATTTTTCTTTTGCCCCATAGCAAAGGCTGCATCATTGTGGAACACGAGGTTATTCTCTCCATGAACACCTCAGACGGATTTTCTCCTGAAGTTCTCAGTCAGCAAGTCAAAGAGATTGAAACAATTCTAACAAGTGTAAATTCAACAGGTAGGAATCAAACAAAGTGCAAATAGATGGCGAACATTTGGTGTGAATTGTAAATGTTCAAGAAGCTGAGCTATAAAGTTAGAGAAAGGTTAATTTCACAGCTAATGGAGTTAGATGGGAAAGTGGAAAGATAGATTGATGTTGCATGTAACCTGAACTGTATACCTGACCAATAGTCAATAGTCCATTTTATTCATCACATACACATATAAGTGCAGTGAAATGAATTTGCCAGCAGCGGTACAATTAAAAAAGAACACACAATACGCAATAAGATTTAACACAAACATCCACCACAGCATTCTTCACTGTGGTGAAAGGCACAAAGTTCAGTCAGTCCTTCTCCATTGTTCACCCGTGGTCGGGGCTATAAACCTCCGCAGTCGCCGCTACGGACGGCCGGATGTACAGGCCCTCTGGTCGGGGCAGTCGAACACACTCCACGGTTTGGAGGTCCTCGAATCGGCAAGAAAATGTTCGGCAAGAATCAGCAAGAAAATGTTCAAACAAGCAGTCTACTTTGCAAAACCCATTCTGTCTTTCCCCTGTAATTGTCAGATGGGTAGTGTAGGGAAGATTTTTCTCACTCTTGGAATATTTGCTGTGAGTTGATCAGAGTTTGATTTACTCTGTGATAAGCTTGGGTTCATGGCTGTGAAAATTAGCACCAATGATATCCTTCACCTACATTGCCATCAAATTCAGAGAACTTCCGCCCTTTTATGTTTAGGGTTTAAATCATCTTCTAATACTCGGTAAAAATAAGATTTTCACTTGTATTTATATTTAAAATTTCAGGCAACAACACTGGATTTGATTTTGACACTTCCAAATTAGAAGTGAAAGAAGGTGGCGTGCGTGGTAAGGCTTGCAGCTTATTACTTTGTTACTGCAAATTTAAGGTTGTGTTCTAGGCAACAAAATTCTAGCTACGAAGTACAAATTACCAGTAGGAATGTCAGTAAACAGAGAACCTAGTTAGGTTAGACAAAATGCTGGAGAAACTCAGTGGATGAGGCAGCATCTATGGAGCAAAGGAAATAGGTGATGTTTTGGGTCGAAACCCTTTTTCAGCAGTTCCTTCTGAAACATTTTGCTTAGTTAGGTTGTTCATCATTAACCTCAGAATTTTTTTTGAACATGTGGGTTGCTGCTAATGCATTGTCTACGGGGTGGTAGAAACAATGACTGCAAAAAAAATGAGATAAGTAACTGAAAAGGCAACAACTTGTATAAAATATAAAGTCTCATTAAGGATTTTGTACCTGTGTAGAAAGAGGCAGCAAGTGAGATCATGTGGATAACTCTTCCAAAGGCACGAGGGGACAAATAGCCTTCGTCTGTGCAGTAAGATTCCATAGCCTAGAAATCATAAAACATAGATAAAACAATTGTTAAAATGTCACTGCATGGAGGATGCCAATTACTTGTGATTAGATTTTACTAGACTAAGTGTGGCCCGTTGGGTCCCATGTTCACACGGGAGGGCTGGTCCCCCGACGCAATATTCCACCTCTCCAACAATTCCAATATTGGTGGCCAGTGGGAGGGGCATTCTGGAACGCTGGTATGGGTGTTGGTGGATGCAGGGGTTACTGGTCTCCAGAAAGCTAGTATGGACATTGTGAGCCAAATGGATTCTTGGGGTGGCAGCTCAGTCCCACAAGCCTGTTGTGCTGGCAGCTCACTCACGGCTGGTTGGCTGGCAGTTGACTCACAGCTATTCCTTGAAATTCCATTTCAAGCATGGTGCAAGGCCACCAAATTCAAGTGCAGTTTCCAACCACTTCAAGCAGGGTGCAAGGCCACCAAACTCGTCCAGTTTCTTACCTCTTCGAGCAGGGTGCAAGGCCACAAAATTCATATGCAGTTTCATATGATTTCAAGCAAGGTGAAACCACCATAAAACCACACAAAACACCACACTCACAGTTCAGGAGACATTCAGTGTGTTCAGTTGATTCACAGCTCAGACAGAGTTGTGACCTCTCCCTCCCCCATCATGCAGAGACTGAGCCACACCCACACTTCCAGGTTTTATAATCCCTCCCACTTCCACCAGAAAAGGTGTGTCCTTCATGGCGTGATTGACAGGAGAGAGATTCTCAAAATTTTTTAAACACTAATAACACTTTTATTTTTCATTGATGGGAAGAATCCTCTGCACCTGATCAGCGGAGGGAGACTGAGTAAGATGGGCAAAAATCACAGCCGTAAGAGGTAGCGTTTTACCTAAAATCAATATAGTGCAAACAGGAAGTTGGCAAGTTTAGACAAACAACCCTTTGCAGTGCCTTTTCATTCAACCCGAAACCCGCCCAAACAACCCTTTGCCGTGCATTTTCACTTCAACCCAAACAACCATTTGCAGTGCATTTTCACTTCAACCCAAACAACCCTTTGCAGTGCATTTTTACTTCAACCCAAACAACCATTTGCAGGCTGTGCCTTTTTACTTCAAACCAACCATATTTTCATTTTCAAACCACATTAAGGGCACTCACAGTTGAGTAGACATGAGTTCAGTGTTATTCAGAGCTCAGAGAGACGTGATCCTCTGGCTTCCTCCAGCTTGCAGAGACTGAGTGAGGCACACCACTGCCTTGTTTTATAGTCCCTCCCCCTCCCTCCAGCAGGGGCAGCAGAGAGAATGGTGAACTTTTTTAAAACATTAATATCTCTGATTTATCATCGATGGGGAAAAATCCTCTGGTCCAGCAAGGCGGAGGGGGGCTCTGAGCGAGGTGGCCAAATATGATGGCCGTAGGTGGCGGCGTTCTCTCAGAAATAGCTGCACAGTGAGCCAAAAGCGGTCAAGATCAGACTTTTAGTAATATAGATGAGTGTATTTTCTAATGAGCTCAAAGGAGACTTGGTCCAAGGTTCATAAGGACTGGGACTCTCCTGTAGAAAATAGAAGGCCATGTCTCGTACAATTGGTCCTCCATAGAAGACTCAATTATTGTAGCAGTGGCAGACCTAAAATAGTTCCATTATGCTCGAATGTATGTGGACAAGGTTCTCTGTGCCAGTTAACTCCAACATGATTTTTGAAACACTAATGATCCGTTAAGTTTGCAGCTTTATAAAATATGTGTTTTACACTTACTGACGACAATGGTGCATAGAAACGTCCACGCATAAACATGTCACACACACTATGCTATAATTTCTCAGTTAGCTCACGCAGAACTATTGACCACTTTTGGAAACTGGCAGCCTTAATGCAGTGAATTGTGCAGAGTGGGGGCAAATAACTATGTCCCAAGCATTGTACTTCAAGCCTGGATGTGACATTTTTATAAACTAATCAATGAAGATTGACAATAATATAATTTGTTCCTTTGGTAGATAATTGTGCTTCACTGGTTCCTGAGAGTGTAAGCCAGTATTATAAACTGGTTGTTACTGGTAAGAAGGCAATATGTGCTTCAATCTGTGAATCATCAAGGAATGACTCAAGAAAGTGTGGAAGAGGAATGTGTGGAATGACAAATACTGGACCCAAATGCTAGTAAGATTCGACAATGATTTGACATATTTCTCTGGATATTATACCTTTGCATGTTAAAGCGATGCTGAGGGACCACTGCAATGTTGAGAGTGCCGTTTTAAAATTGAGTAATAAAGCAAGGCCCTTTCTGCTCTTTTAGTAAGATCTATTACTTCAAGGAAGAGCATATGAGTTTGCCCCATTGTACTGTCCAATATTTATACCCCAACCAACAGCACTAAAAGAGATTGTTTGATCACAATGTTGCTGTTGCATGTGTGGTTGTAGTTTGTTTTTTTCTGCATTATTTCCTCAAATTATAAAATGGCTACATTTCAAAAGTGCCTACATTGGTCATGAAGCAATTTGGAATATAACGAGATTATGAAAGATCTGAATAATTCTGATAGTTCTTGTCTTTCTGTAGGATATTATACAAAATTGCAATTAACTGCTAACAGCGATGAGCTGGTATCTGAACTATTAACCTCACATTTGGATCAAACATCCAAAAAGATTATTGCATCAATTAACTTTTTGGTCAAATTCAGTACAAAATATGACGCAAGAGATATGGAAGTTCAATATATTTGCCTATTTTCGTACCAAATAGATGTTTTGTTTTGATTACAAAATCAGGTGCACCAAATAACCCCAATATTAGAGTTTAATAAATTATCGTAATTTCTTCTCTTTGAGAAACATTGTTCCCCAATTATGTGATTCAGCAAGCACGTACTGAATTATTTATATGCAGATTCATTGTAAGTGACTTAGCAATATTAGAAGTAGACACAAATGCTGGAGAAACTCGGCGGGTGAGGCAGCATCTATGGAGCGAAGCAATAGGTGACGTTTCAGGTCGAGACCTTTCTTCAGACTGAAGTGTTTAGAACCCTAAAATATTGCAAACAAAGGCACGAAAGTAGGTGAGTAATTTTCTAATTTTCTCTTCACTTTCTTCTAGTTGTGGTGTATCTCAAGACTACTGGAACTTTGGGGATTTCTGTGACCATAAGATTCACAAAATTGGATTAATTGCTGGTTTATCGGTGGTACTAATTCTGCTTGTACTTGGCCTTATGTCTCTTGTGATATACCTGATGACATTTCGCAAGACAGCAAAGAAAATTCTAAGCAAAAGGTTTGTTGAAATATATGTTTATTTATATATATATATATATATATATATATATATATATATATATATATATCTCTCTTATGCATAGTTTGTGTGGATTGCAAACTCAATTGGAAGAATGTAGGAGATAGAAATGATCAACAGTTTTAAAAGCCTATTCAATGAGCCCATTGGCTAATTTTGGTTTCCGTCTTTCGTTTTAAGTTTCTATAATTCCATGACCACCTAAATGATTAAAAGAATCTGGCTCAGTGTCTGAAAATCTTTTATAAAGCTAAGCAGATTAGAATAGAAAGAACACTTTACCGTAAAATACATTTTATGGAAGGAATGGGCAGGGTGAAGTATGTGGCAAAATTAGACAGGCAAGCGTTTTGTTCCTCTTGAGCTTAGAAACTGAGATATAACTTGCTTGACATATAAGATACTGACAGGTTTAGACAGTGGATATAAACAGAATGTTTCATTTTGTGGGAGAATCTAGAACTAGGGCTCAACAGGGGGCAACCATTGGAGTTTTTTTTCCACTTTTGGGTTTCCAGTAATGGGCGAATTTAGAACCAGAGGGGCTCCGAATAAAAGGACATACTAAAGTATCAGCCATTAATCACTATTAATCACTATGGGTTTTAACTGCAAATTGCCTAGCATATTTCTTTCATTAGAACTGCAACAAAGCTTCAAAAAATTAGAACTCCTTCACACAATATAGAGTGCAGCTGAATTGCATGACTTGGTAAACTTTGTATTAACCTTTTTCTCTGGCATTTGTGTCTTTTACAGAGATGAAGAGCAAATGAACAATATAATTGAGAAATGGGAAGAAGATGATTGGGAATGGCGCTCTTCTGTTTATAGCGTAAACCCCCACAGTTCTGATGGTAATGCTGTTATTTATTAATCTAAGTTTCACTCTGTGCAAATACACTAGTTAAAAAATAGCAAACATTTAATTTCACTTGATCTAATTATTATTGAAGATGGACATGACCAAGGGATGCTTTCAAAATATAACTCACTGATAGTACGCATAAGTGAGATTTAAGTGTCTTCTCCACTCGAAGGATGAACAATTCTCTATTAGAAATAGGAATAGATTGCCCAACATATTCAGAAGTGGCTACAAAGGAGATTATTACCACTAGCTGAATATCCTCATTTCATTTTCTTCTTTAGGTTTTTTTCCATAGGAATTCTGAAATTTGAATTGTTATTTAAGCAGCACTAATAAATCATCAGCCCAAATTATTTCCAAAGTTTTTATTGTATTGCTTGAAGTCCCAAAAAATGTTAACATTAACATTAACAAGTCCAGTAGTATGGGGAATGTCAACATTGGCAACTTCTGGACAAAGTTGACTAATTTTCCCAGCAATGCTCCAAAACGGTAAAACTGTCCATGGACAACGGCATCTATTGATGCCGATCTGATGCTGAGATCATGTTTGCAAATCAAATTGGGAGATGTCTGGACAAATTTCCAGTGATGCATGAGGTTTTCATTCTCCCTAGCCCTCTTTTCTGATGTAAAGCTTTACCAATTTACATCAATAGTAGTAAACAATGCAAAAGTTATCTGTGAGATTTTCGATTTCACAGTTCTTTTGGGGTCCTATGTAGATACTGTTTCAAGACTTCACTGGACAAATATCTTAAAGGGTCACACATCCAAGTTCAACACAGTGCCAACCACTGAAAATATTACCTGGGGAAAGCTTTGTGCTTCTATCATTGGGGGAAGTGGCAGATTGCACCTCAGACGGTCAAAGGAGCCTGCACAAAGTTCTAAAATTCACATTGGAGGATGCCTCCTTGCTTAAAGTGCACTCATGGCAGGCGGTGTTTATAGGGGGCACAAGTTCCCTCAAATACCTAAAAACCCACACTTTTGGAATCCTGGCAGTCTAATTAAATACCTTTCACAGGGATGATTGTAAAAGTCACATTTATTAAAAACTTGGCGATCGCTTCGCCCAACACCTCCGCTCAGTTCGCAATAACCAACCTGATCTCCCAGTGGCTCAGCACTTCAACTCCCGCTCCCATTCCCAATCCGACCTTTCTATCCTGGGCCTCCTCCATGTCCAGAGTGAGTCCCACCGTAAATTGGAGAAGTACCTCATATTTCGCTTGGGTAGTTTACACCCCAGCGGTATGAACATTGACCTCCAATTTCAGGTAGTCCTTGCTTTCTCCCTCTTTCCCAGCTCTCCTACAGCTCACTGTCACTGCCTCTTCCTTTCTTCTTCCCATCCCCCCCCCCCCCCCCCCCACCTCCCCATCAGTCTGAAGAAGGGTCTCGACCCGAAATGCCACCTATTCCCTTGCACCATAGATGCTGCCTCACCCACTGTGTTTCTCCAGCATTTTTGTCTACCTTGTTTTATAAAAAAGTTCTTTATCTTGCCAGTAAGCTTTCTGGGCTTCTGAAATGCAACCGGGGCATTTCACACAGGTCACGTAACAACTGAATCATCTTGAGGCAAAATTCCTTATCAAAGCTATTTTATTTATTGTTGTCAATGTCATTGCCATGGGTACTGTTTGCTTTATGAACTTAATGCGAACAAGGAATTTCATTACACCCTGGCATATATGACAATAAACTAATCTGATCGGAATCTGATCTGACCCTGACTTACTGTGAGAAGTTATGATATGTGTCAGCAGGCGCTTCTGTTTGTCAGAGCTCTCAAACAAACTTCAGATAGAAAAACAAACCTCAGCTGCCACAAACTGGTATCCCAGACACCACTCCTCAGGTGGTATCAATAGGTTCCCCCTCAAAAATCAGTGGACAGAAATGTCAAAAGTCTGTCAAGGATAAAAGTGGCCCTGTGTTCATCAGATCATAAAAACAAGTGACAAATGAAGCAATACCGATAACGGCACACAGTGAATGAACACCTCCTATGCGAGCAATGGCGGTGTAGTTTGCCCCTTCATAAGCTATTCTTCACTCATAGATGTGATTTTTGCAAAAGAAAACTATGAAGATGTAAAAGATGTTGTATATATATATTAAAAAAAGATTTATATTTTGCCTGATGATTATTTGTGTGATTATAATTCAGATTTAACAAATGTAGGAAAATCTGCTATCGCGCTCAGGAGAAACATGAAATCAGTTCAGGACTCCAACGTCACCCATGAAAAGGTTTGTATTTAAACCATAGATTGATAGAGTAACATAATGTGGACACATTACAACAATAATGACTTGTATTTGCATAGTATCACAGATAAAACAGACCCCAACAATATCAACAGGTATTTGAAAGCCACATGTATGTACATTGAATTATCCAATTTTAGTTAACTAACTTACAAACCCTCATCCCTTCTCTTCCCACCCACCCACCTTCCCTCCCCTTTCCTTCTCCCCTTCCCTGTGTCCCACCTAGACTTACACCTATTTCTCCCCTCCCCTTACCAATCCTTACCTCACACTCTTATTCTTTTCATTTCTGGCCTTTGTCGCACCATCTGCCTTTCAAAAACGCCCATCACCTGTATCCACTTGTACCTCGCCAGGCTTTGTCCAGCCCCTCCATTCTCTCACCTTTCTCCCTCCTTCGACAACAATCAACCTGAAGAAGGATCCCGACCCGAAACATCACCTATCCATGTTGTCCAGAGATGCTGCCTGTCCCACCGAGTTACTCCAGCAATTTGTATAATTTTAAAAACTTGTTGTTCATAAGTTATAGGAGCAGAATTAGGTCATTCGGCCCATCTACTCTGCCATTCAATCATGGCTGATCTATCTTTCCCGTTGAGCCAAAGGGCCTGTTTCTGTGTTTTAATGCTTTAAGACTCTTTAAGACAGATAGTGAAGAGGTAAACAAGAATGTATGTTTAAATATAGCTTTTAATGCAATGATAATTCATCGCCTATTGCATTGCAAAATGGAGTACTGACTAAGTATAGACCTTGTGATTTGGGTTTAAAGTTTAGGCAATTCTAACGTAATTCAGTTCCATTGCCATAAAGTCATATAATCTATAATGGATCACCTATATACAGTAAATGTCTAAAGCTATAATCATGTCATAGCAAGTAAGAATGTAATTGTTCTATCTGTGACATATGACAATAAAACACTGTTGACTCTACTGATGTTGACAACAGTGGATCTAGTGAGGCAACATTGCAACATGAGTTAGTAAATGTCATTCCTATTGGAAGCATTGGCATGATAATTTGTGCTTTTATGGAAGTGCAAGGAAATGTAGCATATTGGATGTAGAGAAATAAACGATTTGCCTTTGTTTTTCAGCTGAAAACCCAGAGGCCACAGATTAATACGACTGGTTTCTGCACTGAAATATAATATGTTTAGATTACTAATATTTGAATATTGTAAATATTGTTTGTTTTTCTACCCGAGTGCTACAAATATAAAAAAGAATTATTTTTTTTTGTCAATTCTGAAGCATGTACCTATTAATTTAAATAAAGATATTGGTGGTATTGTACACTGTGAAGATGATTATCAACAATTGAACCATCAGTTGGGCAAGTGGGCTGAAGAATATCCAATGGCGTTTGGTGTAGATAAGTTTATGGTGTTGCATTTTGGGAAGCAGAACGTTCACACTGAATGGTGGGGTGGGAGATTGCAATCTTCACGTGGTCCGCCCCGTTTCAACAAATGCAAACAACCTGGCGTGTACAATCAAATAAGATCAAATAGAACAAGTCGACCTGAAACTTTGGCTATGCACTCCATACGCACTGAATGGTAGGGCCCTGGGAAGTGTTGTAGAGCAGAGGGATCTAGGAGTAGATGAGCAGGTAGGTACACAGTTCCATGAAAGTGGTGTCACAGGTCGATAGGTTGGCAAAGAAGACGTGTGGTACATTGGCCTTCAGTCTGAGTATTACATATACAAGTTACAGGTTGTACAAGACGTGGGTGAGGCTGCATTTGGAGCACTGTGTTCATTTTTTCTCATCCTGCTATAGGAAAGATGTTGTTAAGCCAGAAAGAGTGCAGAGAAGATTTACAAGGATGTTGCTAAGACTCAAGACCTGAGCTAAAGAAAGAGACTGGCCAAGCTGGGACTTTCTTCCTTGGAGCACAGAAGGTTAAGGAGTGATCTGTCTTAGAGTCACATAGCGTGGAAACAGGGGCTTCGGCCCACCTTGCTCACGCCAACCAACATATCCCATCTAAACTAGTCCCAACTGCCATTATTTGGCCTATATCCCTCTAAACCTATCCTACCTATATAACTTTCTAATTGTTTCTTAAACATTGTGATAGACCCAGCCTCAACGACCCCCTCTGGCAGCTTGTTCCAAACACCCACCACCTTTTGTGTGAAAAGATTACCCCTCAGATTCCTACTTAATCTTTTCCCCTCCACCTTAAACCTATGTCCTCTGTTTCTCGATTGAGGTATATAAAACCATGCAAAAAACTGATAGGATGAATGCACAGAGTCCTTTACCCAACGTAAGGGAATCAAGAACCAGCGGACATAGGTTTAAGGTGAGAGGGAGAAGATTTAACAGGAACCTGAGGGACAACCTTTTCACACGGTGGGTGAATGGAATGTACTGTCAGTGAGCTAGTTGAGGCAGGTACGATGACATAATTTAAAAGTCATGTACAGCTATATGGTGAGGAAAGGTTTAAAGGGATATGTGTTAAATGTGGGGAAGTGGAACTAACTTAGATGGGGTGTCTTGGTCGGCATGTCAAACTTATTGAACAAAATCTGGCAAGGGTACAACCAAGAGGTTCCTCAAACTCATTTTTGCATTTCGGAGAAGTCTGGCTTTGGTTACAAGACCTTCCTAAATGGCAACTTAACTGGATGTTTCTGAACCATCTGCACTTTACATCCATTGGCAATTACAGGTTTTCCTATTGATTTGATTCCTGAACTGATCAGTATTTAACACAAAGTATTGAAAAGGTTCAACATGATATCTGAAAGATTAGATTTCATGGAATCCAAGGAGGGATAGTTAACTGGATACAGAATTTGCTTCAAGGAAGGAAGTAGGGGTGATGGTGCACTTTATCCTTCAAGAATCAAGAGGGTTTAATTGTCATATGTATTGCCAAACGAACAATGATATTCTTATCTGCAGCTGTTTAACAGGTCTATAAAGATGACAATGAACAGATATATACAACAGATAATAATACAATAAATTGGTAACCATAATACTAGGTAACCATAATAATGCAAAACAAAAGTGCATAGTACAACCAAAGACTGTCCACATAAAATTATAATTGCTGAGGTTAGTTTTGTGCAGTGGTCAAGAGCCTGGTGGTTGCTGTTCTTGAACCAGCACCTCCTATAGATCGCTTCCATGGTGAGGAGGTCGGTACCTGCAGTATAATGGACCAGGCAATGTCTCCTTCGTTCATGGGCGTTTAAGATGCTCTCTACCATACACCTATTGGAGTATTCGTCGATTTTCAGAATCTCCTCAATCTTCTAAAGAAGATTCTTCTCGACGAGCTTTCTTCATGATGGCATCGATGTACTGGGCCCAGGATAGATCTTCAGAGATATGCACTCCCAGGAATATATCTATGCTCAGTCAGAACGCACACAACGTTATCCTCCTGTCCATCATAAAAAGACATCTGCTCAGGCTGTGTGTTTTTATCCCAGGAAATCCCACAAAAACCAGCCACCACTGGTATCATTCCTCGCAATGTGCTTATTGCCATAGGAAAATCTCTGTGCAGACAAGAGCTGTGCAGGCTCTCGTTTCCCTTCACCCATCAGGCAAAAGGTACAGAAGTTTGAAAACGTGTACTTCCAGATTCAGGTTTTTCCCCAAATACCATCAGGTAACTGAACCAGTCTCACATCAGCTAGAGAACGGTCCTGACCTCCCATCTACCTCATTGAAGACCTTTGAACTCTCTTAAATCGAACTTTATCTTGCACTAAATGCTGTACCCTTGATCAGTGCACTGTGGATGGCTTGATTGTAATCATGTAGTCTTTTCTTTGACTTGATAGCGCGCAAACCAAACCTTTTCATTGTACCTTGGTGCACATGACAATAAAAAAAGTAAACTAAACATAGGATCCAAGTCATCCGACAACACATGGATGCAGAGCAGCGCACACTCGATATACGAGTCAGGGTCCAGCCCAAGTCGCACGTGATAGCGCTGAACAGTGGGTAGTGTTCAGGGGTGGTGTGGGTCCTTGATGATGCTGACTGCCTTTTTGAGGCAGCGCCTCCCATAGATCCCATCGATGGTTGAAAGGTCAGTTTCTTGTGATGAGTTAATTGCTGTTTACAATCTCCTTAATTCATGGGCGACAGAGTTGCCGAATCAGGCCATGATGCAACCAGTCAATATGCTCTCTATTATACACATGTATATGTTCAAGAGAGTATTTGTTGACAAACTCTGGCCCGCAGCAGCCTGAAGCCGCGGTCTGCAGAGCTCCAGCTGGTGGCGTCCTAGGCCTGGGATCCCTCGTTGGGGATCTGGGAGAAGAGCTCCGACCGCCGGCCCGTGGCCAACATCTCCCGCAGGCGTGGCGGGGACTTACCATCCTGAACGGGTCCCTCGCCGGGGATCCCTGGAGAGGGGCTCCGTCCGCCAGCCCTGTGGTGCTTCTTGCTGCGGCGTGGCGGGGACTTACCATCCTGAACGGGGTCCCTCGCTGGGGATCCCTGGAGAGGAGCTCCGACCGCCGGCCCTGCGGTCTGCGGAGCTTCTTGCTGCGGCGCAGCGGGGACTTACCATCCTGAACGGGGTCCCTCGTCAGGGATCCCTGGAGGGGAGCTCCGACCGCCAGCCCTGCGGTCTGCAGTGCTTCTGGCTGCGGCGGGGACTTTAAATCCTCGACCACCGGCCTGCGGCCTACACCAACGTGAAGCCGCGGTCTTCGGTGGGAAGGCACCGTTTCAGGACTTATCTGGACTTGCCTTGTCTGAACATCAGGACGCCCGCAGCGGCGACTGCGGAGGGCTGAGGTCCCGACCACGGGGGAAAATGGAGGAGGACTGGCCAATTTTTGTGCCTTCCACCACAGTGATGAATGCTGTGGTGGATGTTTGTGTAAATTTTTATTGTGTATTGTGTGTTCTTTTTTTTATTGCACCGCTGCTAGCAAATTCATTTCACTTGCACTTTATGTGCAAGTGACAAATAAGACTTGACTTGACTTGACCTCATTGTTTTAAGGATGTAGAGGCATTGATAGCCTTTCTTTATGCTTGTATCCCCCCGCCACGGGTACCATGTAACCCCGCGCTACCAGCTCCATGGTCGGATGGTCGGCGATTAAACCGTCTCCTCCATCTGGTTTGCCAAGTGAGAGGGGGGCTGTGGACCCCCAGCAGGACCAAAAGCAAGACCTGTCAAAGGGTGGACGAGCTCCTAGAGAGCCAACGGCCATCCACACTTCAGTCGAAGTTGCGATCACTGTCGTACACGGCATTGTAAGGCACCACCGTGCCCGTTGATGTTTTCTACGATGATGATGATTGAGAGCAGTCGTTGTTCTGACACCATTCAATCGGACATCCGGTTTCCCTCCTACATTCTTCATTCTTCATTCCTCCTTCATTCCCCGTAATCGTCCAGCAACTATTCTACAATTCAACTATTCCTCCAACAACTACTCTCTGATGAGTTGAATGAGAGGGTGGGAACCAAGACCTTGGCAAGTCAGAAAGTCAAACTCCACACAGACAGCACCCGAGGTCAGAATGAAACTCAGGTCTCTAGAGCTGTGCGGCAGCAGCATTTATTTACTATTTCTCCTGTAAGAAAACGCAAACATTTTTACATATCGCCTAAACAGCTGTGTAAGGCATGTATTTAATTCCCATTTTAGGTCAATTTGCAAACTCATCTCCATAACGGCTATTAGATCAATTTCTGACATTTATTCATCTGTCAGCTTCCAAACGTTTCGACCTCGATGATACAGAGCCAGCAATGTTGTCTATTTACCCCCCCCCCCCCCCCCCCCCCCCCCTACTCTTTCCATGCAGTGAGATGTTCGAATTGCGGGGTTGAGAGCAAAGATACTAGAGTTGAGAGTGACCTGGAGCGGGGCCTCACATCGCCCAGCACGGCTTTAATTGGCCGCGGACTTGCTAGCGCCCGCCGGGGGGCTCCAACATCGGGACCCGGAGCAGGGCCCTTACATCGCCCGGCGCGGCTTTAAGTGGCCGCGGGACTTGCTAGCGCCCGCCGGGGGCTTTGACTTTGACTTCGGGAGAGGAATGGAGCGCAGGGGAGAGACAAGACTTTGCCTTCCACCACAGTGAGGTGGAGATTGACTGTGATGGATGTTTGTGTAAATTGTGTTGGTGTGTGTCTCGGTTCTTTCCTTGTATGACTGCAGAAACCAAATTTCGTTTGAACTTCATGTGAGGTTCAAATGACAAATAAACGGTATGGTATTGTATTGTATTGTTATTGTCCATCTGCTTCAGTGCACCATGAATTGAAAACAATTTTCCCCATTTCATTTTTTAACCTTGAAGTTGAACCACCCATTTAACTCTCCCCATTTTACTGTCCTTCCCCAAATTGCACGGCAGTGATTCAGAGTATATTACCTGACTTCATGGTTACCTTGAAAATTACCTTTATTATGTTTCTTTTTCGGGTGTGGTTTCTGCGGGAGATAATCTTTTTCTCACGTAGGCCTCGCTTAGTTAATGTTTTTTTTGATTTTCCTATTGACACTAAGAGTCGAGTCCAAAGATTATAAGAGGAGCATCTTTGAAGGTCCCGACCCGAAACGTCGTCTGTCCACGTCCTCCAGAGACGCTGCCTGCCCCCCACCCGCAGAGTCTATCTTTGGTCTGAGTCTTGTCGTGCGAAGCTCACGGTGTTTTATTTAATTTTTTGTTTTATTTTGACCGTGAGGGGGGAGAGGGGACCGAGCGCTGCCGCCGCCGCCGCCGCCGCCGCCACTGTGGAGCTCGGAGGCTCGAGCGCGGATGACGGGGAGGGGGAGACGCGCACGCGCGCGGGAAGCGCTCGAGCGCGGATGACGGGGAGGGGGAGACGCGCACGCGCGCGGGAAGCGCTCGAGCGCGGATGACGGGGGGGGGGGAGACGCGCACGCGCGCGGGAAGCGGGAAGCGCTCGAGCGCGGATTTTGAATCCAACGGACGGCCCGAGGCCAGCGCGCGTCGTCGTCAACCATGACGGGTAGGCAGGCGCCCCTCCCCCCCCCCCAACCTTTGACCCTTTAAATTAATTTACCTCCATCCATCCGCAGTCTGGAATGATAATTCAATTCAATTCAATTCAATTCAACTTTAATGTCATTGCACAAATACTGAGTATCGGTACAACGAAATGCAGTTTTGCGTCAGTCCGTAGTAGTGCAATATAGAAATTTTTTAAAAAAAGAGGATACAGAACAATAGAAAATGCAGAATAATTAAACAATGGGGACGGAGGGACCGGAGGAATCTATCGGCGGGACTCCGAGTTCAGCAATGCGACGGTATGATTGTAGAAGCTGTTCCTCATCCTACTGGTACGAGACCTGAGGCTCCTGTACCGCCTCCCTGATGGGAGGAGGGCAAACAGTCCATGGTTGGGGTGGGAGGGGTCTTTAATGATCTTCCCAGCTCGTTTCAGACACCGTTTTCGGTGGAGGGCATCCATGGCAGGGAGCGGGGCGCCGATGATGTGCTGCGCGGTTTTCACCACCCGTTGTAGTGCCTTCCTGTCCGCAACAGTGCAGCTGCTGTACCATACCGTGAAGCAGGCGGTCAGGATGCTCTCGATGGTACAGCGGTAGAAGTTGGTCAGGATCTGGGGGGACAGGTGGGCTTTCTTGAGCCTCCTCAGGAAGTAAAGGCGCTGCTGTGCCTTTTTGATCAGCTTGGAGGTGTTGAGGGACCAGGACAAATCCTCCGAGATGTGTACCCCGAGGAATTTGTAGCTGGAGACGCGCTCCACCTCAGTCCCGTTTATGTGGATGGGGGCATGTCTGCCCCCTCTGACCTTCCTGAAGTCGACAATAAGTTCCTTCGTCTTCTTCAGATTCAGATTCAGATTCAATTTTAATTGTCATTGTCAGTGTACAGTACAGAGACAACGAAATGCATTTAGCATCTCCCTGGAAGAGCGACATAGCAAATGATTTAAATAAATAATAATAAGTGATAATAAGTGTCCGGGGGGGGGGGGGGTGATTGGCAGTCACCGAGGTACGTTGTTGAGTAGAGTAACAGCCGCCGGGAAGAAGCTGTTCCTGGACCTGCTGGTTCGGCAACGGAGAGACCTGTAGCGCCTCCCGGATGGTAGGAGGGTAAACAGTCCATGGTTGGGGTGAGAGCAGTCCTTGGCGATGCTGAGCGCCCTCCGCAGATAACGCTTGCTTTGGACAGACTCAATGGAGGGGAGCGAGGAACCGGTGATGCGTTGGGCAATTTTCACCACCCTCTGCAATGCCTTCCGGTCGGAGACAGAGCAGTTGCCATACCATACTGTGATGCAGTTGGTAAGGATGCTCTCGATGGTGCAGCGGTAGAAGTTCACCAGGATCTGAGGAGACAGATGGACCTTCTTCAGTCTCCTCAGGAAGAAGAGACGCTGGTGAGCCTTCTTGATCAGAGTTGATGAAGGGGAGTTTCTTGGAGTTGAGGACGAGGTTATTATTGGCACACCAGGTTGTCAGGTGCTGGACCTCCTCTCGGTAGGCTGACTCATCGTTGTCACTGATCAGTCCTACCACCGTGGTGTCGTCATAATGATTTCACTACCAAACAATTTTGTGTGCATTTCATGCTAATGCACACCTCTTTCCCTCATATGGCAAAATCCCAGCATATCCAACATAAATGTGTATGAAACTGCCACATCATAGAAGATCTCAGAAATATTCCTGATCCTCAACCATAAGCTCTTGTATGTCTAGCTTGAGAGAAACTAACTGAGAGGATCATATGATATTTAGCAGAACATATGCAGAACATAAAATCTTCAATCAATTATTTGGGAATCATTAGATATTCTTATGTGGTTATGTGGTTCGTCCCCCCCCAACACTTCCCCCCCCCCCCTCTCTCTGCACAACCCCCCCCCCCAACACTCCCCCCCCCCCTCTCCACAACCCCCCCCCCAACACTTCCCCCCCCCCAACACTTCCCCCCCCCCATCACCTCCCCCCCTCTCTCTGCACAACCCCCCCCCAACACTTCCCCCCCTCTCTGCACAATCCCCCCCCAACACTTCTCCCCCCCCAACACCTCCCCCCCCCCAACACTCCCCCCCCAACACTCCCCCTCCCCAACCCTTCCCCCCTCTCTCCACACAACCCCCTCCCCCAACACTTCCCCCCCTCTCTGCACAACCCCCCCCACCCAACACTCCACCCCTCTCCACAACCCCCCCCCCAACACTTCCCCCCCCCTCTCTGCACAACCCCCCCCCAACACTTCCCCCCCTCTCCACACAACCCCCCCAACACTTCCCCCCCTCTCTGCACAACCCCCCCCAACACTTCCCCCCCTCTCCACACAACCCCCCCCAACACTTCCCCACCTCTCTCCACAACCCCCCCCCCAACACTCCCCCCCCCTCCACAACCCCCCCCCCAACACTTCCCCCCCCTCTGCACAACCCCCCCCCAACACTTCCCCCCCCCCCACACAACCCCCCCAACACTTCCCCCCTCTCTGCACAACCCCCCCCCCAACACTTCCCCCCCCTCTCCACACAACCCCCCCCCAACACTTCCCCCCCTCTGCACAACCCCCCCCCAACACTTCCCCCCCCCCCCACACAACCCCCCAACACTTCCCCCCCTCTCTGCACAACCCCCCCCCAACACTTCCCCCCCCTCTCCACACAACCCCCCCCCAACACTTCCCCCCCCCCCTCTCCACAACTCCCTCTCTGCACAACCCCCCTACCAACACCCCCACCTCCCCAACACTCCCCCCTCTCCACAACCCCCTACCAACACTCCCCCCCTCTCCACACATCCCCCCCAACACTTCCCCCCCCTCTCTGCACAACCCCCCCAACACTTCCCCACCTCTCTCCACAACCCCCCCCAACACTCCCCCCCCCTCTCCACAACCCCCCCCCCAACACTTCCCCCCCCCTCTCTGCACAACCCCCCCCCAACACTCCCCCCCCCTCTCCACACAACCCCCCCCCCCCCAACACTCCCCCCCCCTCTCCACAACTCCCTCTCTGCACAACCCCCCTACCAACACCCCCACCTCCCCAACACTCCCCCCTCTCCACAACCCCCCTACCAACACTTCCTCCCCTCTCCACAACCCCCCCCCCAACACTTCCCCCCCTCTCCACAACCCCCCCCTCTCCACAAACCCCCTACCACTAACACCCCCCTCTCCACAACCCCCCCCCCACAACACATCCCCCTTTCTCCACAACCCCCCCTGCCAACACTTCCCCCCCTCTCCACAACCCCCCCCCCTCTCCACAACCCCCCTACCAACACTTCCCCCTCTCTCCACAACCCCCTACCCCTCCTCCTCCCCAACCCCCCCCCCCAACACTTCCCCCTCTCCACAACCTCTCTACCACCACCCCCCCTCCTCCTCCCCAACCCCCCCCTATTCCAACTCCCCCCATCCCCAACCAAACTATCCCCAACCCCTCTTCCCCCATCCCCAACCAACCCCTCTGCCGCAACCAAACTCCCCCCCCAACACTCCCCCCTCTCCACAACCAAACTTCTCCCAACCCACCTCCCTCCATCCCCAACTCCCCAACCAAACCCTCTCCCACCCCCCTCCCCCAGCTCCAACCAAACTCTCCCCCAAACCCCCTTCCCACACCAACACCCCCACCCCCCTCCCCAACCAAACTCTCCCCCAACCCCTCCCCCACCATAATATAGTCATGCCCACTATGTTCTGTTGTGCTGAAGCAAAGCAAGAATTTCATTGTCCTATCAGGGACACATGACAATAAACTCTCTTGAACCAACCCCTCCCCAACCAAACTCTCCCCCTCCTCCCCCATCAAACTCTCCCCACTCCCCACCTCCTCCCCCACCAAACTTCCCCCTCCCCAACCAAACCCTCTCCCAACCCCCCTCCCCCAACCCACCCTATCCCCCTCCCCAACCAAACTCCCCCACCCCACCAAACTCTCCCCCAACCAACCACCCCCCACCCCCAACTTCCCTTCCTTCCCAACCAAACCCTCCCCCCTCCCCAACCAAACCCTCTCCCAAACCCCCTCTCCCCATCCTCAACCAACCCCCTCCCCAACTCCCACCCCAATCCCCCCTCCTCCCCAACAACCCACCCCCAACTCCTTCACATCCCCCATCAAACGGAACAGCTGGAGAAAACCCACACAGTCACAGGACATACTTTTAGTTGGTCGTGAAGAGGAGTATATAACGCAAGTTATATTTTTAACTCAACTTGTCTTGCAGGGATATGACTGGACAATAATTAACCTCAATCAAAATTTAAAAATTGTATGTAGTCACAAAATGGTGGAGGAACTCAGTGGGACAGGCAGCATCTCTGGAGAGAAGGAATGGGTGAAGTTTTGGGTCGAGACCCTTCTTCAGATTTAAATTTTAAAATTGTATTGTGAGTCTTTTCTGTGTACACACTGCTTGTCAGATTGGCTATCTGGTCAGTGCAGACATGGCGGGCCAAATAATCTGTTCCTGTGCTGTACTGTAATATATTTATTTCAGAAAATTACATATAATATTAAGTACACACAATGATATACTTGGCTCCTTGGATAACAGATTGAATACACAATTTGGCCATTCAGTGTTCCACTAAATTTGTCAGCAAAGAGATTTGATTCTGATTTTAATAATCTTGCATACACTGATCTACAATTCCTGTACATCTTATGGTAGAACTTACTTTACAGTTTTCATCTTAATCCATTGCAAAACACCAAGGACCTTCTAACTGAGATAGTTGATGAGACCCATGCAGGAGCCACAGGGCATTTCATAAACTAGACAGGAAATGATCGATGGAGTGGACGGGCGCTGTGTTTGTGAGGTGTGTAGTTTAGGATCCAAGACCATAACATCAGCATCTTTTGTTCTGATAATGATTAGTATCAATAGAAGCAACAGAAGGTCATTTGGCTCTTATGTTGCTGCACTATTCAAAAAGATGACAGTAAAGAAGGTGGTATCATAGACAGTGAACATGGGCGGAAATCCTGGAGAGACAGAGGGGACCCCTCCCCATGCTTTGTGAGGTGGGGGACAATCCCCCTCATGTTTTGTAATCCGGACTTTATCAGACACTTTCTAAGGGCTGAATCGGCCCGTTCACAGGGCCTTTCAGCGCCCAGCGCGGATTAAAATCAAATTGTTGCATCGAGGCGATCGAGGATCCCGATGTTGAAGCCCCCGCCGGCCAATGAAAGGCCCCGCGAACGGACCGATTCAAGCTCCACGATTCGGGGTGGATGAAGCTGTTGTTGCTAGAGTTCGGAAGTTGGTCACCAACCAGGTCAGCTCCCGATTATGCCGGAAAAAGTGCAGAGAAGATTTACGGCCCTGAGCCATATTGAGGGGTTGGACGGGCTGGGACTTTATTCCTTGGAGAGCAGGAGGTTGAGAGGTAATCTTATAGACATGTATAAAATCATGAGGGGAATAGTTAAGGTCAATGCACAGTCTTATACCCAGAGTGGGGAAATCAAGAACCAGGGAACAGAGGTTTAAGGAGAGAGGGGAATGATGTAATAGGAACTTGATGTTTAAGAAAGAACTGCAGATGCTGGAAAATCGAAGGTAGACAAAAATGCAGGAGAAACTCAGCAGGTGAGGCAGCATCTATGGAGCGAAGGAAATAGGCGACGTTTCGGGTCGAGACCCTTCTTCAGACTGATGTGGGGGTGGGGGGGACACCCCCCCTCACCCCCACATCAGTCTGAAGAAGGGTCTTGACCCAAAACGTCGCCGATTTCTTTCCCTAATAGGAACCTAAGGTTCATTCACTGGTGGTTATTTGGAGAAAGCTGCCAGAGAAAGTAGTTGAGGCAGATACTGTAACGATACGAGTTGGGCCGAAGGACCTGTGTCACTCTAAGACTGCCAAGATCATAGTTGATTTTTTTTTAAATCTCAGTGTCACTCATTCAACTACATGGATAACATAAAATATCATTGTACCTAAACACCTAATGGCAAACAAAGCACCCAATAACATAATGTCAGAACAATACTGAAGGTGCCTTTCCCTCAGCACCACCTCATCCTCTTGAACCATGTTGATACTAATTTGTCTTGTACTTCTTGCGCCATTTCTCCACTGCAGGTTTTCTCTTTTCAATCATTTTATGTAACATATTTATGCCGAACTGGGATAGTCGGAACCATTCCGGAAACAGATTGTCCACGAAGAAATGCTGCAGGAACAGTTAAGATAAAGTTTTGTCAGAATATTTCAGCACCTTGTTGCAGCCCAACCATTGGACGCATCAGCGCCAAAATTGCACAACTAAACAACAAAATATACCTTTCAAATCCTGAGCAGGTTGCTGCATGAATTGTAACTAGGGGCAGGACTGCAGAGCTCTCTGGATAGTTCACCTATTAGGATAAGTCTGGAGAAAAGGAGGCTTGCCTCTGCTATTGCTCCTTATGCTATAGACATTCATGTGGGAGTGAGCAGTGAGGGGTCTTCAAGGCTTGTGAGCCATTGGAGCAAATGCGTGTTAGTCAAATAGCCAAACCTAAGATGCATATTGCCACCATCAGCAGCATGGCTGTGGAGTTGTCGAGTTGGAGTCAGAGCAATTTTGGTGCTGCTGGAGTCGGAGTCAGTAAAAAAGTCCCGACTCCGACCTCAACATAAATTTCAGAGACTACGTAAATCGGAAAAAACTTAACTACCAATGCATTTAGTTTTAATTTCTATTGCACTTGAGAATTCTATTTTATCATAATTTAGCCATTTAGCTCATATCTGTGGCCTTAGTTTAATACATTTTGGAGTAATGCTTTTATAATTTTTATTTAATTCAATGCAAGTTTAATTTTGTCATAGTCCTATATGTAATTTTTTTTTTCTTTTAGCATAATGAATTACGCTTTTTTTTCCAAGAATAAACAATAAATAAGCCACAATAGCATAGCTACAACCATTAGACTCAAAGCTTTAAGGACATGGGTTTAAAAGGTAGACTGATGATTCATGTAGTTCTTATGAAATGCCATCTTGTGTAATGTCATCATAGCAGATTTAGAATTATTATACCTAAGGGTCGGAGTCAGAGTCGGAGTTGGATACACAAGAAATCAATAAGTCAAAGTCGGCGGTACACAAAAATGCTGGAGAAACTCAGCGGGTGCAGCAGCATCTATGGAGCGAAGGAAATAGGCAACATTTCGGGCCGAAACCCTTCTTCAGACAAAGTCGGCGTCGGGTGTTTTAGGTATCAACTCCACAGCTCTGGTCAACGGGAAGACTCGTTAGTTAACTCCCAACCTTCCTCCTATAGCTAATCCAAATTTCAGTTCATTAATTTCTTCACAGGTCAAAAATAAGGACATGTTCTCTACAAACTATCTCCCACAATGGCAAGCATAAGTAGAAGACACACTTTGATGGGATTACAAAGTGTTCTTCTATAGTGTTCTTCACCTTACCTCAACATCGCTCTGTTTTTCATTTCCTCACCTTGGAGTGAAACTGCGGTTGTGTGGACATCAACTGTGTCAGCGTATCTTGTACTTGATGGATAGGAAAGGTTTAGAGGGATATGTACCAAACATGGGTGGGTGGAACTAGTATAGATGGGGAACCTTGATCAACATGGACTAGCTGGGCCGAAGGGCCTGTTTCCGTTCTGCATGACTTAAGATGTGAACCTAGGTGCAGTGCAGCCTATGTGACATCGTAAGGTCTAATCCTTTACTCATTGGATGCCATCTTACATGAGAAATGACCAGATAGTGATCAGCAGAAGAGTTCCCCTCAGAGTTCCCACATTCACTTGGGGTTGTTGCAGCATCTTAAAACTTATTCCAGTTAAATAAAAACAAAATAGAAATGGATTTGCATTGTACAACCTGACTCCAAACCGTCATATACAGATTAATAGTGTAACATTTCATTGTCTACATTTAGCACTTACTTGAAGTGCATGTGATAAGCAGCCACTAGCCAGCTCTGTTATTCCAACAGTGTTCACAGCTTCTCGGACATAGTCATCTGCTTGCTTCACAAAAGAATTGACTTCTGTATCATGGGTCAAGTTGGTGGAGACCACGAGTGGCATCACACACTGCAAAACAATCAAGTTCAAGTTCAAGTTCCATTTATTGTCACATACACCAATTGGTGCAGTGAAATGTGAGTTACCATGCAGCCACACAAATAAAATAAAATGAACACAACACTATAGAATTTATCATGAACATCTCCCAACAATATCCATCACACTGACATTGCACAGATTAATTCTGTACATCTCTCTTATTTGGTTGAAAATACATACCTTTGCATTACATTGAAGTTGTGACATATTTTCTACCATCTTCACGAACATAAGAGTCCAAACAGTGGGAGCAGGAGTATGCTATATGTGCCTTCATTCTTGCTTTGCCATTCATCAAGGTCATGGTTTATCTCAAGGTTTATCTGTTTTGAATTAACTCAATAAAGTCTCCATGACAATCCAGGGTAGAGAATGCAAAGGATTCCACACCCTCTCTGTGAAGAGATTTCTCTACATCACAGACTTAAATATCTGAGACTAACTGCTGATTCTAGTCTCCACAGCAAGGGGAAAACCTGTTATCGTCTATCCATCCTACTGTTATCAGTTTCAATCTCTCTTCATACAGCAAACCATCATCTCTGTAGAATTTTCTTGGTTTTTCTTGGTTTCTTGGTCCTCCAAAATATTCCAAATGGAATTTAAACTGGAGGTGGTGGAGGGAGGGCTTAAGCCAGAAAGGGTTATTGGGAAGAAAGAGCTACTTTAAATTTAGTTGCATCTGGTTGGGTAACTATAGTAGGGTGGAGATTATTCCATGCTTTAATTGTGCGGGGGAAGAACGAATTGCTGTACACATCTGTCTTTGTAGCTGGGATCACAAATTGGATCGAATGCCCTCGTCTGCTCCTAATTGGTTTGGGTTTGGTGTAGGTCTTGTAATAGAAACATAGAACATAGAAATTAGGTGCAGGAGTAGGCCATTCGGCCCTTCGAGCCTGCACCGCCATTCAATATGATCATGGCTGATCATCCAACTCAGTATCCCGTACCTGCCTTCTCTCCATACCCTCTGATCCCCTTAGCCACAAGGGCCACAATCTATGTTGAGCTGACCATTTAACATTTTGTAAAAACAGGTCAAACGGTGAGCTTCACGTCTGTCTTGGAGAGGGTACCACCCCAGAGAATTCAGAAGTTTGGTGACACTCGCTTCTCTCTCATAGGTGTTAGTAACAAATCGAGCTGCCTGTCTTTGGACACGTTCGATGGAAGAAATTTTTTTATTTGTGTATGGGTCCCATGCAGCAACTGCGTAGTCCAAATGAGGTCTAACGAGGGTGAAGTATAGCTTCTCCTTGACAGAAGTTGAACAATGATGAAAGTTGCGCCTCAGAAAGTTTAGGACGCCTGTTGCTTTCACCATTGCATGATGAGTCTGACCATTCCAACGCAGATCATTCTGCAATTTGATGCCAAGATACTTGGTTTGTTTGGATTCTTCAAAGGTGGCACCAAGTATATTGTAAGATGTAATGGGTTCAGAATAATGGGTATGCCATTGGAAGGAAATATCTTCACCCAGAGGCTGGTTAACCTTTGTAATTTCCTGTCCAGAACGCTGAGCAGATTCAGTCATTGCAATCATTCAAATAGTGATCAATTGATTTCTGACCGCCACCATGTTCAACATGACCGATCTGTATGTATGTCTGTGTAAAACGGCCCTTGTCCTCCTTGTTCTGGACTTCCCGATGTTGGGGAAGTCCAGAACAAGGGGTCACAGTTTAAGGAGAAGGGGGAAATCTTTTAGGACCGAGATGAGGAAAACTTTTTTCACACAGAGAGTGGTGAATCTGTGGAATTCTCTGCCGCAGAAGGTAGTTGAGGCCAGTTCATTGGCTATATTTAAGAGGGAGTTAGATGTGGCCCTTGTGGCTAAAGGGATCAGGGGGTATGGAGAGAAGGCAGGAACAGGATACTGGGTTGGATGATCAGCCATGATCATATTGAATGGCGGTGCAGGCTCGAAGGGCCAAATGGCCTACTCCTGCACCTGTTTTCTATGTTTTTATGTTGATCACAGCTTTTGAGTTAAGTCAATAGAAAAACAGTAGGGAACAAGATGCTAATTTTCTAGTATGCAAATGACCATAACTTTTTTAATACTGAAGATATGAAAGTGAATTAGGTAAATATAAAAGGTTTATCTTGCGATGTAAAGCGCCTTGAGTATTAGAAAGGCGCTATATAAATCCCATCCATTATTATTATTATTATCTGGTGGGATAAATTACAGGCTTGATTTTTAAAATCTTAAAATTTTGTAATATTCCTACCTAACTTCAATATTTCCAAGTAAGAAGAAAGAACAAAACTTTTTTTTTTTTGCCATACCTGTGTGATAATTCCCTGCGGCTTGTACTCTGCATTCAGTGCTCGAGAAAAGAAGTTAACAAAAACCTATGAAAGATAAATATTTTGGATTGAAGAATGGTGAGTAACTGCTGGGTCCCCTTCACCCATTATTCAAAAGTTTCAAGTTGATCACCTGCGAGCTGACATCTGGGAGGAGAACCATCGGCTACCCCCAGCTACGTTACAAGGATGTGTGCAAGAGAGATATGAAGGCGCTCGGCATCAATGTGGAGTCCTGGGAGAGCCTTGCAGCTGACCACACGAGGTGGAGCGGTACCCTAAACCAACATCTCAAAACGGGGGAAGAGAAACTGCGGCCGACAAGCGGGCGCGCAGACAGGAGCGCAGCAACATCAACAGATCAGAGACCACACACAAATGAGATGTTCAAGAAGGAACTGCAGATGCTGGAGGATCGAAGGTAGACAAAATTGCTGGAGAAATTCAGCGGGTGCGGAGTGAAGGAAATAGGCAACGTTTCGAGCCGAAACCCTTCTTCAGACCGGTCCCGGGGAAGAGTGGGGCTATTTTGAAAGTTATCGACCCGAAACATCGCCTTGTTTCCTTCGCTCCATAGATGCTACCTCACCACTGAGTTTCTCCAGCATTTTTGTCTACCTAAAGAGCTAGTAAAGGTGAAATGAATGATTCTGAAATGTTTCAATCTGATTTCTACACTCAACAGTAATCAATGGTTCACTCTCCAAGCCCAATGTTGGAGAACAGCGTTGCTTGCAGTGGTTAAAACTTCTGGACCGCAGGTAATTGGAACATTGAGCCACCATGGCAGTGGAGTAATTAAAGGTCAGGTCATTAAATAAATCTAGAATTCAATTAAAATAAAATTCTCATTAATGACAAACTTGAAACTACCACATTGTTGTAAAAAATGTACAACTTATTGTGTAAGTTTCATAAAAGGTTACCTTAGTCGCTGCATACATGGTAAGCATGGGGTGTGGATGGGATCCAGCTTCTGATGAGATGTTGATCACGACACCTTTCTTCCTGCCAAGTTTCCAAACAAAATACTGAACAGATGATTCTGATTCTAAAATGCAACTCGCATTTTAATTATGTGCAGTGTATTGAATGTCTAGAATGGTAAATGGACTTCAGCTGTCTGAATTTAAACAATGGAAGTATTCCCACTCTCAATCCCTCAACATTGAAGAGCACAGTTTAAGTTATAGAAACATAGAACATAGGTGCGGGTGTAGGCCATTCGACCCTTCGTGCCTGCACCGCCATTCAATATGATCATGGCTGATCATCGAACTCAGTATCCCGTACCTGCCTTCTCTCCATACCCCTGATCCCTTTAGCCACAAGGGCCACATCTAACTCCCTCTTAAATATAGCCAATGAACTGGCCTCAATTACCTTCTGTGGCAGAGAGTTCCAGAGGTTCACCACTCTCTGTATAAAAAATGTTTTCCTCATCTCGGTCCTAAAGGATTTCCCCTCTATCCTTAAGCTGTGACCCCTTGTCCTGGACTTCCCCAACATCGGGAACAATCTTCCTGCATCTAGCCTGTCCAACCCCTTAAGAATTTTGTACGTTTCTATAAGATCCCCCCTCAACCTCCTAAATTCTAGCGAGTACAATCGCTATTGTGCCCCTGTCCCACTTAGGAAACCTGAACGGAAACCTCTGGAGACTTTGCGCCCCACCCAAGGTTTCCGTGCGGTTCCAGGAGACCAAAACTATACGCAATACTTCAGGTGTGGTCTCACCAAGACCCTGTACAACTGCAGTAGAACCTCCCTGCTCCTATACTCAAATTATTTTGCTATGAATCCTAATGTAGATGGATTCAATGGAAGGGAGGTTGGTCTGTGTGATGGTCTGGGCTACGTCCAGTAACAATAAAATAATAATCTATACAATCTGAGTTTACCATAGTACCCCACAACCTTTGCCTCTCCTGCTTCCTCCACGGTTAGACTGGATAGTAAATTAACACTAATCTCACAAATGACAAGCTATTACTGTACCTTTCAAGCATCTGTGGCAGGACAATGCTGGTCATCTGCCAAAGAGTACAAAGGCATGCGTTAGGCACACATACTTGCAAAGGAGGAAACATTAAATGCCACCTACTTCACATTTTAATTTTTTTATAAACTTCCCAGAATTATCAAAATGTGAAAATCGGTTCCCAGCCTTTTCCTGGCAATCAAGAAACTTGAATTTGTACTGAAGCTATGTCATAGCAGAATAATTAATCGTACTCCATGAACATACGCAGGAATGTCTTCAAACAAAAAAATCGACACTTCAGGTGGAGGACAGAACCATGTTCCTGGGTGAGTGGGCAAATGTTTGGCAGATGCAGTATAATGTGGATAAATGTGAGGTTATCCATTTTGGTGGCAAAAACAGGAAAGCAGACTATTATCTAAATGGTGACCGACTAGGAAAAGGGGAGATGCAGCGAGACCTGGGTGTCATGATACACCAGTCATTGATAGTGGGCATGCAGGTGCAGCAGGCAGTGAAGAAAGCGAATGGTATGTTAGCTTTCATAGCAAAAGGATTTGAGTATAGGAGCAGGGAGGTTCTACTGCAGTTGTACAGGGTCTTGGTGAGACCACACCTGGAGTATTGCGTACAGTTTTGGTCTCCAAATCTGAGGAAGGACATTATTGCCATAGAGGGAGTGCAGAGAAGGTTCACCAGACTGATTCCTGGGATGTCAGGACTGCCTTATGAAGAAAGACTGGATAGACTTGCTTTATACTCTCTAGAATTTAGGAGATTGAGAGGGGATCTTATAGAAACTTACAAAATTCTTAAGGGGTTGGACAGGCTAGATGCAGGAAGATTGCTCCCGATGTTGGGGAAATCCAGGACAAGGGGTCACAGCTTAAGGATAAGGGGGAAATCCTTTAAAACCGAGATGAGAAGAACATTTTTCACACAGAGAGTGGTGAATCTCTGGAACTCCCTGCCACAGAGGGTAGTCGAGGCCAGTTCATTGGCTATATTTAAGAGGGAGTTAGATGTGGCCCTTGTGGCTAAGGGGATCAGAGGGTATGGAGAGAAGGCAGGTACGGGATACTGAGTTGGATGATCAGCCATGATCATATTGAATGGCGGTGCAGGCTCGAAGGGCCGAATGGCCTACTCCTGCACCTAATTTCTATGTTTCTATGTTCCCAGGATGGAAATGTCCAACACTAGAGGACATTAGAAACACATAAGGTGAGAGGGGGGGTGTTGAATGGAGGTGTGCAGGGCTAGATTTTCTTTTTACACAGATTAGTTGGGGCCTGGAACGTCAAGAGTCAAGATTATTTTGTTGTTATATGTCCTGGACGGGACAATTAAATTCTTACTTGTTGCAGCACAACAGAATATGTGAATATGTAAACATAGTATATAACGGGGAAAAAAAGGAAAAAGTTCAATAAATAACTAATATAAAGCAAATAACAAATAATAATATAGTCTTTTGCAGTTTGGAGCTCAGACCTTATTCAATGTTGTATTTAATAGCCTGATGGGGAAGAAGCTCAAGGGTTCAAGAGACATTTATTATCATATGAACCAATTGGTACAGTGAGATTTGAATTACCAAGCTGTTCCTGAACCTGGACGTTACAGTTTTCAGGCTCCTGTACCTTCTTCCTGATGGCAATGGTGAGATGAGTGCGTGGCCAGGATGGTGTGGGTCCTTGATGATTTTTGGCTGCCTTTTTGAGGCAGCGACTACGATAGATCCCTTTGACGGTGGGGAGGTCAAAGCCGGTGATGGACTGGGCACTGGTCAGGGGAGGCGGATTTGATAGTGGCATTTAAGAGGCTTTTAGATAGGCACTTGCAAATGCAGGGAATCGAGGTATATGGGTCATGTACAGCCACATAACAGTTTAACTTGGTATCATTTTCAGCACAAAGAGGGTGGTCCAAAAGGTGCTTGTGCAAACAGGATGCATATATTTTGTTAAATTCCAAGTTCAAGTTCAATTACATTTATTGTCACATACAACAATTGGTGCAGGGAAATTTGAGTTGCCATACAGCCACACAAATAAAATGAAAAGAACACAACACTCTAGAATTTAACATGAACATCCCCCACAGCGGAATTAACGTTTCCAACTGTGAGGGAAGGCAATAAAATTCAGTCATGCTTCTATGAAAGAATCTCATGAAAACAGCACATTCCAGTTGTACAACTTTCAACAGAAGAATTTGGTTATATAATGGAAATACCTACCATTGGCACAGAAAGGGCGTTGCAGTTCATGATATCAGTAATTGCCTGAAACATTTTAAAAATCATTTTACAAATAGAAATGTATTTACATTTTGCCTTCTAATTTTTCTCTCACCACCCCACCCTTAAGTCATTGATCCTCAATAAGATGCAGTTACATGAGGATACTCATCTATCTCACTGAGTGGTACGTTTCCATGTGGGACAAGGGTATGCGTAATGGCAATTCAGTTTACTGTGTAGCCTCCCTTCACAATTGTTCCCTTCAATATTCTCAGCATAGCCCAGCCAAGTTAAAGCAGTCAAGAGATTGTACTTGGAGAGCTTTTTTTTTTTTTTAATATTTATTTTATTAGAAGCAATTGTACAAGGAGAAAGTAATCAACATAACAATTATACATTTTTCATACCGCTTCAATTTTAACATTTTATAAACTAATAACTAAATCGGTTAACCCTAAATCTAGGCAATGTTTTTCTCTCCGTTTAATGGGATAGACCTCATTTTAAAAACATGGTGGGCGATCGCTGGTCAGTACAAACTCATTGGGCCGAAGAGCCTGTTTCTGTGCTGTATCTCTAAACTAAATGATCTATCATGTGTGGATTCCATTTTGGTCGAACTATAATAATAATAATGGATGGGATTTATATAGCGCCTTTCTAATACTCAAGGCGCTTTACATCGCATTATTCATTCACTCCTCAGTCACACTCGGTGGTGGTAAGCTACTTCTGTAGCCACAGCTGCCCTGGGGCAGACTGACGGAAGCGTGGCTGCCATTCTGCGCCTACGGCCCCTCCGACCACCACCAATCACTCACACACATTCACACACATTCACACACAGGCAAAGGTGGGACTGTTCTTGATTAGTACAATGGGCTAATTAATTTAATGATATAACACACAGACAAAGGAAAGATGCAAAGTACTGTACCTTTCTCACATTTGGGACATTCAGAAAGTAACATGGAAGCACATCATAAGTCTTCCCAACATTGTTTACTGGAACAAGGAGAATTTAAATTAAAAAATAATTTCAACAACAAATATTCAGTTCAGAAATTCCCTTATTTATTGGCTTGTGTCACTGACTGCTGCTCCCACTTTTTAAGAGTGAGTTATTTGTGTTTTTTGTTTTAATTTTGTTTCCATTATATATTTTCCTTAGCTCTCATTTTCCTTATATTGCCTAATCTCCCACACACAAACAAATCAGGGAAAAGAGTTGTGTCGGAAGGAACTGCAGATGCTGGTTTACACTGAAGATAGACACAAAATGCTGGAGTAACTCAGCGGGACAGGCAGCATCTCTGGAGAAAAGGGTGACGTTTTGGGTCGAGACGCTTAGAATGGATGGGTGATGTATTGGTTCTTCTTCTTCTTGCGTATGGCGTGCACAGCCTAAAGTTGTAGGACAACTTGTTCTATTTGATCTAATTTGATTGTGCACGCCAGGTTGATTGTATTTGTCGAATCAGGGCGGACCACGTGAAGGTTGCAATCTCCCACCCCATGTATCGGGTTGAGACCCTTCTTCAGTCAGAATTCAGACAGAGCCTGAAGAAGGGTCTTGGTCTGAAATGTCACCCATTGCTTCTCTCCAGAGATGCTGCCTGGTCCCGCTGAGTTACTCCAGCATTTTGTGTCTATCTAGGTATGTTGCAAAGCCTACCTGAAGCGTCGTTGAAAATCTGCCGCTGCGGGTGTGCGCGATTTTGGCGCCGTTTAGAGGGGGGCGGGTTTAAAACGCGATTTTCGCTAGGCTGTTCAAATCGAAGATGTTCAGCCTAGTTAATTATTAACGAAAAATCGCTGGAAGACCCCGTCGCAAAAGCTATTATTAGTTTTAAAGGCCTCGTATAATAGTTATAGTAGTTTAAAAATCAATCTCTAAACCCGCGACCGCCAGCAACCGCAGGGTCTCATAAAGCAAACCACAGAAGGTAGGCTGTATATTTTTACATTAAAAAGGGCTTCTAAAGATCCCTTTATACAAAGTTTAACATTGCGAGTAGCTCAGTTTGGGCCCATTATATCCCGCAGTATTTTTCTGGGCATTTGGGGGCACAAATCTACCGCAATGTGAACGTTCTAAACCAGCGCGTTCCACGGGGACCACTGGAAAGCTGATTTAAATGGGCATTTATTTACAGCAATTGAACACTAAATTCCTTCCATTTGGTCTATAAATTAATGTAAATGAGATTTAAAAATCATGTTTTATTGTGAATTATTTGTGAATATTATTTGGACATTTAGGCTATTTAAAAATGTTAATCATTTATTAAGAAATGGATAGATGTTTAGATCTAGTAATTGAAGTCTGAAATTAGCTACAATTAGGTAACTAACTAATTATATGCTTTAATTTCAGGTCATCCAAGTAAGATTATTTTATATTTGTTTCAGAATGCTTCACTCTATGATAACTGAAAATTTCATTCAGTTCTCTTAATTTTTAAGAAAGTTATGGGCTTTTGACTGTTCACGATCACAGCTTTTTTGTTATGTCCATAGAAAATCAATAGGGAACAAGATGCTCATTTCCGAGTATGAAAATGGCCATAACTTTTTAAATACTTGAGATATGAAAGTGAATTAGGTGTCAAATTAAACTTATTTTTATGCTTTATCTGATGGGATAAATTACAGACTTGATTTTTAAAATCTCAAAATTTTGTAACATTGCTAGTCTATCTTCAGGGAAAAGGATTCTTCCTATTTTGTGCATGTGAGGGTTGATTTTCCTTGCCATTGTTTAGGGACTCCCTTATGAAGTGTGAAAATTTGCCATAATGTAAAGTCTAAATGAATTACCAAGGATTCCAATGTTCAGATCCTTCAGTGCTGCTTCAATAGGTCCATAGATGTCAGGTCCGGAGGTGAAATCAGCCTGAACGATCTTGGTCTTCTTGCCCTGTTGCTGTTCTGTAATTACCCCAAAAAATCAAGTATCAATCCACCGAGTCGAGTCGCTCTGCATGCTCTTCCATCCACATGTACAAACATACTGTACAGGATAGAAGCTTCCCATTCAGCCCATTTTCAACACAGCATCTTTGAACCTAGAAACAGGCACTTCTGCCCATCAAGTCCACGCTAACCATCGACCACCCGTACACTAGTTCTATATAATCCCAGTTTTGCATCCTACACAATAGACAATAGGTGCAGGAGTAGGCCATTCGGCCCTTCAAGCCAGCACCGCCATTCAATGTGATCGTGGCTGATCATCCCCAATCAGTACCCCGTTCCTGCCTTCTCCCCATATCCCCTGACTCTGCTATCTTCAAGAGCCTTATCAAGCTCTCTTTTGAAAGCATCCAGAACCGGCCTCCACCGCCCTGTGAGGCAGAGAATTCCACAGACTCACCACTCTCTGTGAGAAAAAGTGTTTCCTCATCTACGTTCTAAATGGCTTACCCCTTATTCTTAAACTGTGGCCCCTGGTTCTGGACTCCCCCAACATCGGGAACATGTTTCCTGCCTCTAGCGTGTCCAAGCCCTTAACAATGGCTGTTTAAGTATAGATGGCCGTGCAACGCTCCTGCTTCAAACTTCTGAAGCAAACTTTCCCAAGAGAAATCCTTCTTGTTGCTGAGAGGCTGTTGCCTCATGGGCTCGGTTGAGCTCCTGCTGAGGTGGCAGGACACTCTCATGAAGAGGGAGGAAGCAGCGAGAGGATCAGAATGTCCAGACCCTTAACAATCTTATATGTTTCAGTAAGAATCCCTCTCATCCTTCTAAACTCTAGAGTGTACAAGCCCAGCCGCTCCATTCTCTCAGCATACGACAGTCCCGCCATCCCGGGAATTAACCTTGTAAACCTACGCTGCACTCCCTCAATAGCAAGAATGCCCTTCCTCAAATTAGGGGACCAAAACTGCACACAATACCCCAAGTGTGGTCTCACTAGGGCCCTGTACAACTTTTTGACAAAAATGTTTTGTCAGTTTAATCCCACTCCCCTGTCCAGGAACGGGGTACTGATTGGTGATGATCAGCCACGATCACATTGAATGGCGGTGCTGGCTTGAAGGGCCGAATGGCCTCTACTCCTGCACCTAATGAAGCAAATTTTCCCCTTCATGCATTTATCCATCTTTTGACAACAGGCAATTAATGTTGCAATATTGTCTGCTGTGAAGCAGCAGAAATAATTTCTAAAGACCATGACGTAAAATGTAGTCAAACATTCATTACTGATCCATTGAATATTTGATTTTATTAGTAAAACAGGTTCTATCCATTGCTGCAAGAAAGAGCTGCCCCGGGCTCAATGGGCCGAATGGCCTTCCTTCTTGTTTCCTACCTATCTCTTTTGCTGTGGCGTTCAGCTTCTCCAGCGAACGGCTGATTAGCACAATATTGAGTCCTCTTCTTGCCAGCTGGGAATGAGAAAAAGAACGAATTGCATAAACACATTACTTCAACGTTGTGGTCAAGGCCCTCACTGATCCCAAAACATACACAATGGGTCTGCTGGCATTGCGTTTAAATTATTGGATTAGTAACCGAGAACGCGGTTGAATGATCCAGAGACACAATGGCAGCAGCTAGGGGAAATTTAACTATGTAACTATATCCCTTCATGAGTTTTCACTTAACCAACGGCAATGTTATGAAAAACCCACCTGGATCGCAAACTCCCTTGGAGAGCTCAATGTACAATCTGCCAATCAGACACATAGGCGATTCCAGACCCACCAATTCTTGGAATTACTTAGTCATTAATGTTCGGATTAGTCATCCTTTAGCAAGTCACCAGGTGCCCCAAACACCGGCCACCGAATGGTGAACGAGGTCTGATTGACCTGGACGTTGACACGTTGGCCTGGCTCGCCTCAACGGAGCTGCAGGTCTAAAAGACGTACGACAGAAGAAGAACCCCAAACAAACAAACCAAAAAAACTTAAGGATAGTGGACTAAATAGATGCCATAATAAATAGTTTCAACAGGAGAAACAGTACCTTAAGGTTTAAGGTGAAGGGGGTCACGATTTAATAGAGTGGTGAGTCTGTGGAATTCTCTGCCTCAGAGGGCGGTGGAGGCCGGTTCTCTGGATATGAGAGCTAGATAGGGCTCTTAAAGATAGCAGAGTCAGGGAATATGGGGAGAAGGCAGGAACGGGGTACTGATTGAGGATGATCAGCCATGATCACATTGAATGGTGGTGCTGGCTCGAAGGGCCTAATGGCCTACTCATGCACCTATTGTCTATTGTATACTGAATCTGAGTGGTAACCTTTTCACACAAAGTGTGGTGGGTGTATGAAACAAGGAGGAGGTAGTTGAGGGTGGGACTATCCCAACGTTTAAGAAACAGTTAGACAGGTACATGGATAGGACAGGTTTGGAGGAATATGGACCAAGTGCAGGCAGGTGGGACTAGTGTAGCTGGGACATGTTGGCCCGTGTGGGCAAGTTGGGCTCAAGGGCATCTTTCCACACTGTATTGCTCTATCACTCTAAGTTCAGTTGCCATGAGATAGTAAAGAGTATTGGAATTCAGATTAGTCAAATAGTTCTACCACAGATTGAGCACAGACCAAACAAGTTGAACCTCTTTTTCAGTTTCATTCTACCAAGACCGATGGAGGAAGAGGTGTACATTACCTCATGAGCGTAGGCTTTTCCAATCCCGTTGGTTGCACCTGTTACAACTAGAAAAAACAACCGATTTAAGACCCATTTTATTGAATATAATTTCTTTTTTTACTCTTTCTCATCACTGATGTTAACAAGGGATAAAAATAGAAAAGGACACCAAGTGTTGGAATAACTCAGCAGGTCAGGCGGCATCTGTATTGTATTGAATTGTATTGTATGTATCTCTGGAGAACATGGATGGGTGACATTTCGGGTCAGGATCCCTTTTCAGACTGATTGGAAGGGGTGGAGTCTAGCTTTCTTTCCCCCCCCCCCCCGCACCCTCACCTACTATTTGTCTGAAGAAGGCTTCCAACCCGAAACATCACCTATGCATGTTCTCCGGGGATGCTGCCTGACCCACTGAGTTATTCCAGCACTTTGTGTCTTCTTGATCAACATGAATGTTTTGGGTAATGGGTGAAGGGGACACAGTTATTCCTCAGCATTCTTCAATTAAGAATATTCGTCTTCACTAACTTATTAACTTATTTTCTCGAGCACTGAATGCAGAATACAAGCCGTGGGGAATTATCACACGGGTATGGAAAATAAAATGGCTAAGTTTTGTTCTTTCTTCTTACTTAAAAATATTCCATGTGAATGTATTTTTAAAAGCTACTAGACCAAGTGGGACCCGTTGGGTCCCGTCCCCTCAACGTGCGGTTGTGGTGGGGGCTGCAGCGTCACACACACACTAACCACCCCCAGCCCCCACACACACACACTAATCCCTTTTGATCTTATATTAATATTTTTAATTCGCTCCTTTTCCCCATCCCCCGCCCTATCCACTCACGCATAGCCCCCAACCGTGCAGGCGCGGCTAGAGAGGGACAGGGAGGGGGATTAGAGAGAGAGGGGGGTAGAGAGGGATGGGGTGTAGAGGGTGACGGGGGCAGAGAGGGAGGGGGGGCAGAGAGGGAGGGGGGGATTAGAGAGAGAGGAGGAGTGGGGTAGGGAGGGAGGAGGTAGAGGGTGAGGGGGGGTAGAGAGGGAGGGGGTAGAGGGAGGGGGGGGGGGTTAGAGAGGGAGAGGGTGAGGGGGTAGAGAAGGAGGGGGTAGAGAGGGAGAGGTGGTAGAGAGGGGAGGTAGAGAGGGAGGGGGGTAGAGAGGGAGGGGGGTTAGAGAGGGAGAAGGGGAGGGTGAGGGGGGTAGAGATGGAGGGGGGCAGAGACGGAGGGAGGGGGGGGGCATAGAGGGAGCGGAGTAAAAATATTCAATGTGGATGTGATCAGAACTTTAGATAATAACAGTTCTTTGCACTGAGATTATGGGGTGGAAGATTGCAACCTTCACGTGGTCCGCCCTGTTTCGACTAATGCAATCAACTTGACGTGCACAAACGGAAGATCAAATAGAACAAGTTGTCCACCAACTTTAGGCTGTGCACACCACACGAAAGAAGGAGAAGTAGCACTGAGATTATGGATGTCTTTTTCAAAGCTATTATTGTGGGCAGCTGTGAACTGTTTTTAGTGATATTGATTAAATAAATGTTGGCTGAAACATTGGTCCAGAATTATCTTAAAAGAATGATTTTATACTCACCTAAGGGAGCAGATGAAACTTATGTTTCGTGTCTAATAAACCTGCCAGTGCAGTAATTGCTCTGCCTATGTATGCAGTTAGATTATTGTGCATGAGTCTCTGGAGTTTTTTTTTAATTTTTTTTATTTTTTAATTCTTTATTTATATAGCACATTTTTAGTCAACTTGCATTGACCCCAAAGTGCTTCACATAATTACATCCACACACACAGGCAAAGGTGGGTGAAGTGTCTTGCCCAAGGACACACACAGGCAAAGGTGGGTGAAGTGTCTTGCCCAAGGACACAACGACACTATGCACTCCAAGCGGGATTCGAACCAGCTACCTTCCGGTTGCCAGCCAAACACTTAGCCCATTGTGCCATCTGAGTTGGGTGTGACCCAAGACTCAGAACTGCTGTAGAGACTCAGAACTGCTGTAGATTTGGGAGCAACAAACAGCAGCAGGAGCTTAGCAAGAGATACGACTGATTGGCTCTAGCCCAAGTGGGAGGAGAGAAGTGAAAACAGTTAAAGTAGAGGCCAAGGACAGGCAGACTTTACTCAGAACTGCTGTAGGTTTGGGAGCAACAGCAGCAGCAGCAGCAGGAGTTAGCAAGAGATACGACTGATTGGCTCTAGCCCAAGTGGGAGGAGAGAAGTGAAAACAGTTAAAGTAGAGGCCAAGGACAGGCAGACTTTACTCAGAACTGCTGTAGCTTTGGGAGCAACAGCAGCAGGAGTTAAGCAAGAGATACGACTGATTGGCTCTAGCCCAAGTGGGAGGAGAGAAGTGAAAACAGTTAAAGTAGAGGCCAAGGACAGGCAGACTTTACTCAGGACTGCTGTAGTTTTGGGAGCAACAGCAGCAGGAGTTTAGCAAGAGATACGACTGATTGGCTCTAGCCCAAGTGGGAGGAGAGAAGTGAGTCAGTGCCGGGAAAACAGTTGAAAACTGAGGAATTTGGTTTGTAAATTGGTAAATCAGGCAATTTATCAGTCAATTTAAGCAAGACGGCTCTTGGGGAGCGGCAGTGAGGGAAGTGTCCTGTGAGAAAAGTGTGAGTCTTTGGCTCGAGAGTCTTCGAGGAGGCTGCTGAGGAGAGGAGATCACGCAACACGCTTGAGAGGGAGAGACGAAAGAAGGAGATGTCAGGCAAGCTGATTCAGTGCGATGATTGCAGTATGTGGGAGGTCAAGGACACCGCTGGTGCCTCTGGCTGCTACAAATGCGAGAAGTGCATCCAGGTAGAGCTCCTGAAGGGCCATGTTGGGGAACTTGAGAAGCAAATGGATGACCTCCGGTTTGTCCGAGAAACGGAGTCGTTCCTCGACAAGTCCTACAGTACGATTGTTACACCTAAGGTACTGGAAGAGAGAAGGTGGGAGATAGTGAGAACGGGAGGGAAGCATGGAATGCCAACGTCCCCGGGTGTTGTACCTCTTGTGAACAGGTTCACCCACTTAGAAGCTGTCGGGACAGAAGAGGTGTTTACACTGGGCGGCGGACTGGCTTGTGATGCGAATAGGGCTGTTGAGCCAAAACCAAAAAGGCCTAAGGCAGGCAACGCCATTGTAGTGGGAGACTCCATTGTGAGAGGTACGGACAGGGGTTTCTGCGGCAACAGACGGGATGCGAGGATGGTGTGCTACTTTCCTGGTGCCAGGATCCAGGATGTCACGGACAGAGTGCAGAAAATCCTCAAGGGCGAAGGTGAACATCCGGAAGTGGTAGTGCATGTCGGCACAAACGATGTCGGAAAGAAGGGGATGAATATTCTGCAGCGTGACTTTAGAGAGCTCGGAAAAATGCTGAAAAGCAGGACCTCCAGGGTTGTTATCTCCGGTGTGCTTCCCGTTCCTCGTGCTGGCGAGAGCAGGAACAGGGAGATACGGGACCTGAACGTGTGGCTGAGGAACTGGTGCACGGGGCAGGGATTTAGATTCTTAGATCACTGGGATCTGTTTTGGGGTAAGGGGGAACTGTACAAAAGGGACGGATTGCATCTTAACAGGTGTGGGACCAGCATTCTGGCAGGCAGGTTTGCCACTGCTACACGGGTGGTTTTAAACTGAATAAGGGGGGTGGGGTGTCGAATGGGCTAGTGGAGGATGGAGTTAAAGGGAAAGGGTTTCTTAAATGTGTGAGCGTAGAGACAGAGGGGTGTAAAATGAGGGTAGAAGCAATAGGTAGCAAGGTGAAAAGTAAAAGTGGCAGGCAGACAAAACCAGGGCAAAAATCAAAAAGGGCCACTTTTCAACATAATTGTATAAGGGGTAAGAGTGTTGTAAAAACAAGCCTGAAGGCTTTGTGTCTCAATGCAAGGAGCATTCGTAATAAGGTGGATGAGTTGAATGTGTAGATAGCTATTAATGACTATGATATAGTTGGGATCACGGAGACATGGCTCCAGGGTGACCAAGGCTGGGAGCTGAACATCCAGGGATATTCAGGAGGGATAGAGAGAAAGGAAAAGGAGGTGGGGTAGCGTTGCTGGTTAGAGAGGAGATTAACGCAATGGAAAGGAAGGACATTAGTTTGGAGGATGTGGAATCGGTATGGGTAGAGCTGCGAAACACTAAGGGGCAGAAAACGCTGGTGGGTGTTGTGTACAGGCCACCTAACAGTAGTAGTGAAGTTGGAGATGGTATCAAACAGGAAATTAGAAATGCGTGCGACAAAGGCAAAACCGTTTTAATCGGTGACTTCAATCTACATATAGATTGGGTGAATCAAATCGGCAAGGGTGCTGAGGAAGAGGATTTCTTGGAATGTATGCGGGATAGTTATCTAAATCAACATGTAGAGGAACCAACGAGAGAGCAGGCTATTTTAGACTGGGTATTGAGTAATGAGGAAGGGTTAGTTAGCAGTCTTGTTGTACGTGCCCCCTTGGGCAAGAGTGACCATAATATGGTTGAGTTCTTCATTAGGATGGAGAATGACATTGTTAATTCGGAAACAATGGTTCTGAACTTAAAGAAAGGTAACTTTGAGGGTATGAGACGTGAATTGGCCAAGATTGACTGGCAATTAATTCTAAAAGGGTTGACGGTGGATATGCAATGGAAGACATTTAAAGACTGCATGGATGAACTACAAAAATTGTTCATCCCAGTTTGGCAAAAGAATAAATCAGGGAAGGTAGTACATCCGTGGATAACAAGGGAAATCAGGGATAGTATCAAAGCGAAGGATGATGCGTACAAATTAGCCAGAAAAAGCAGCATACCGGAGGACTGGGAGAAATTCAGAGACCAGCAGAGGAGGACAAAGGGCTTAATTAGGAAAGGAAAAATAGATTATGAAAGAAAACTGGCAGGGAACATAAAAACTGACTGCAAAAGTTTTTATAGATATGTGAAAAGAAAGAGATTAGTTAAAACAAATGTAGGTCCCTTGCAGTCAGAAACAGGTGAGTTGATCATGGGGAACAAGGATATGGCGGACCAATTGAATAACTACTTTGGTTCCGTCTTCACTAAGGAAGACATAAATAATCTGCCGGAAATAGCAGGGGACCGCGGGTCAAAGGAGTTGGAGGAATTGAGTGAAATCCAGGTTAGCCGGGAAGTGGTGTTGGGTAAATTGAATGGATTAAAGGCCGATAAATCCCCAGGGCCAGATAGGCTGCATCCCAGAGTACTTAAGGAAGTAGCTCCAGAAATAGTGGATGCATTAGTAATAATCTTTCAAAACTCTTTAGATTCTGGAGTAGTTCCTGAGGATTGGCGGGTAGCAAATGTAACCCCACTTTTTAAGAAGGGAGGGAGAGAGAAAACGGGGAATTACAGACCAGTTAGTCTAACATCGGTAGTGGGGAAACTGCTAGAGTCAGTTATTAAAGATGGGATAGCAGCACATTTGGAAAGTGGTGAAATCATTGGACAAAGTCAGCATGGATTTACAAAAGGTAAATCATGTCTGACAAATCTTATAGAATTTTTCGAGGATGTAACTAGTAGCGTGGATAGGGGAGAACCAGTGGATGTGGTGTATCTGGACTTCCAGAAAGCTTTCGACAATGTCCCACATAAGAGATTAGTATACAAACTTAAAGCACACGGCATTGGGGGTTCAGTATTGATGTGGATAGAGAACTGGCTGGCAAACAGGAAGCAAAGAGTAGGAGTAAATGGGTCCTTTTCACAATGGCAGGCAGTGACTAGTGGGGTACCGCAAGGCTCAGTGCTGGGACCCCAGCTATTTACAATATATATCAATGATCTGGATGAGGGAATTGAAGGCAATATCTCCAAGTTTGCGGATGACACTAAGCTGGGGGGCAGTGTTAGCTGTGAGGAGGATGCTAGGAGACTGCAAGGTGACTTGGATAGGCTGGGTGAGTGGGCAAATGTTTGGCAGATGCAGTATAATGTGGATAAATGTGAGGTTATCCATTTTGGTGGCAAAAACAGGAAAGCAGACTATTATCTAAATGGTGGCCGACTAGGAAAAGGGGAGATGCAGCGAGACCTGGGTGTTATGGTACACCAGTCATTGAAAGTAGGCATGCAGGTGCAGCAGGCAGTGAAGAAAGCGAATGGTATGTTAGCTTTCATAGCAAAAGGATTTGAGTATAGGAGCAGGGAGGTTCTACTGCAGTTGTACAGGGTCTTGGTGAGACCACACCTGGAATATTGCGTACAGTTTTGGTCTCCAAATCTGAGGAAGGACATTATTGCCATAGAGGGAGTGCAGAGAAGGTTCATCAGACTGATTCCTGGGATGTCAGCACTGTCTTATGAAGAAAGACTGGATAGACTTGGTTTATACTCTCTAGAATTTAGGAGATTGAGAGGGGATCTTATAGAAACTTATAAAATTCTTAAGGGGTTGGACAGGCTAGATGCAGGAAGATTGCTCCCGATGTTGGGGAAGTCCAGGACAAGGGGTCACAGCTTAAGGATAAGGGGGAAATCCTTTAAAACCGAGTTGAGAAGAACGTTTTTCACACAGAGAGTGGTGAATCTCTGGAACTCTCTGCCACAGAGGGTAGTCGAGGCCAGTTCATTGGCTATATTTAAGAGGGAGTTAGATGTGGCCCTTGTGGGATCAGAGAGTATGGAGAGAAGGCAGGTATGGGATACTGAGTTGGATGATCAGCCATGATCATATTGAATGGCGGTGCAGGCTCGAAGGGCCGAATGGCCTACTCCTGCACCTAATTTCTATGTTTCTATGACTTTCTGATGCATATGTCAAGGATGCTTTTGAGCCAGATTCACAACTTACATACTTTAATATTGAACATGTACTCATTGCCAAAATATTTATAGCAAAATCCAGTAGTTGCTGGAAATCTAAAATAAAGCCAAGAAATACTGGAAGCACTCAACAGTTCAAGTAACACCAGTAAGAAGAGAAACACAACCGATGTTTGGAGTCCAGGATCTCCTACTCTCTGGAATGTTAAATATATTTGTTTTCTCATTTTTTAATTATAATGAAAGTGCTTGAAATGAATAAACGTGGGAAAAACTAAGGAGATGGTGGTTGACTTCAGGAGGGCGGGAAAACAACACCATACACCTCTGCACATCGATGGAGCTGATGTGGAAAGGGTCAGCAGCGTGAAGTTCCTAGGACTCCACCTGTCAGATGACCTGATGTCCACAACCAACACCACAGCACTGGTCAAGAGAGCCCAGCAGCGACTACACCCTCTCCGAAGACTACGTAAAGCAGGTCTCCCCACTACACATCTACGAACTTTTTATAGGGGGACAATTGAGAGCACATTAACCAACGGCATCACTTCCTGGTTCGGGTGCTGCAAAGCGTACGAACGGCACCAACTTGACAGGATTGTGAAGACCGCCAGCAGGATTATTGGTGCTCCACTCCCTTTCTTGCTGGACATATACAGGAAGAGATGTATCAACAGAGCCATCTCCATCATCAAAGACGCCTACCACCCATCGCATCACATATTCTCCATCCTGCCATCTGGGAAGAGGTACAGGAGCATTAGCTGCAAAACCAGCAGGATGCTCCTCAGCTTCTTCCCGCAGGCTATAAGACTGTTAAACGGACTTTGCCCCCTGCCAAAGTATCGCACACCAACCACCAACCTGGACAGAGCCACTGTCGTGCCGCTGCCGATCGGAACGCCTGTTGATGTTTAGTTGAGAGTAGTGTTAAACTTGTTCATGATACTGTATATGTATTTTTATTTCTATTTATTTATTTTTTACTGCACACTGAATGGACACTGGTTTGAGTAACGTTTTTTTGTTTCCTCTGGGTATGCGAGTACTCAGGAAAATAACAATAAAGATATACAACTAAACTAAAATACTCTATTTCTGCTGTAAGTAGACAAAAATGCTGGAGAAACTCACCCGGTGAATTTCACCAGCATTTTTGTCTACCTTCGATTTTCCAGTATCTGCAGTTCCAACTTCAACCCCTCTCTGCTGGTGCTGGTTCGGCTGAGTGCTTCAAATGTTTTCTGCTTCTACACCAAAATATTTACTTCAGATATTTGATTTTAAGTTTCGGAAAGAAATTTCCAGTTATAGATGCGGATTCTTCAAATGTGTGGCTAGGGCAGAAATGGCATTAAAACATAGAACGGGATCAAAAAGACAGCATGAGAATCTCAGCAAAAGCAAACCATAATCTTACCAGCCCATTCCCCAAAGTACGACAGATCTATCCGCCAAAATTTGGACAGAACATAAATCCTGATGCCTGATAGCAGATTCCAACTGAACTTTACCATGTAATAAAGGCATGTCAAAGCTCCAATCTGTGCAAAGACAGAATCCTGGAAAATATTAGTTAAAAAAAACATTTTCAGAATAGCCTCTGCAGAGGTTTAAAGTCCGTCTTGTCCGATGTTTCTCCACGGGTTGTTTGTATATGCAAAGTGAACCTGCCCCTTTCATTAATCCCAATTGGATCTTGCAATGATTGGCATTGTAGTCCTGTCGCTCTTGCAGCTTCACCTGTGAATTGTGACTCCGAAAAAAACACCCGTTAAAATCGAATTGCAGAACCAGCTCTTATTAAACAAAGCCTGCTCTTTCGATTAACTTGATGGATCGCACCATGCAGGGGAAGGAGTAAATTGGCCCTAGTGTGTGGCTTAGCGCAGAACACAGCCAAAGAGACCCGGGTTCTTGGTTCTTCTTCGTTTCTTGGTCCTCCAAAATATTCCAAATGGAATTTAAACTGGAGGTGGTGAAGGGAGGGCTTAAGCCAGAAAGGGTTATTGGGAAGAAAGAGCTACTTTAAATTTAGTTGCATCTGGTTGGGTACCTATAGTAGGGTGGAGATTATTCCATGCTTTAATTGTGCGGGGGAAGAACGAATTGCTGTACACATCTGTCTTTGTAGCTGGGATCACAAATTGGATCGAATGCCCTCGTTTGCTCCTAATTGGTTTGGGTTTGGTGTAGGTCTTGTAATCTATGTCGATCCTGACCATGGATGCTGTCCGGGGATTCCACGCCAGTGGCAAGGGTGTGCTTTGGGTAAAATTCTGATTTGGGGAAACTGTATTGAATGTATGTATGTATAGCCTCCGAGAATGTCAGGTGGAGTTTTGTATGGATCATGTATTGTCTATTTTTATTTCTCAAATAAAGTATATTTTGAAATTTAAAAGAAAGAGTTTGGTCCCATGTCCTGCATGAGTTTTCATAGAAACATAGAATATAGGTGCAGGAGTAGGCCATTCGGCCCTTCGAGCCAGCACTGCCATTCAATATGATCATGGCTGATCATCCAACTCAGTATCCCATCCCTGCCTTCTCTCCATACCCCCTGATCCCTTTAGCCACAAGGGCCACATCTAACTCCCTCTTAAATATAGCCAATGAACTGGCCTCAACTACTTTCTGTGGCAGAGAATTCCACAGATTCACCACTCTCTGTGTAAAAATTGATTTTCTCATCTCGGTCCTAAAAGACTTCCCTCTTATCCTTAAACTGTGACCCCTAGTTTTGGGCTTCCCCAACATCGGGAATAATCTTCCTGCATCTAGCCTGTCCAACCCCTTAAGAATTTTGTAAGTTTCTATAAGATCCCCCCTCAATCTTCTAAATTCTAGCGAGTACAAGCCGAGTCTATCCATCTTTTTTCACCCGGGTGCCCCGGTTTCCTCACATACTCTAAAGACGTACCCTTCCGTAAAATTGCCTTCCGCAAAATTGTAAATTGTAGGATAGTGTGAGTGCACAGGCGATCGATGGTAGGCGTGGACTCGGCGAGCCCTGCTGTATATCCAAAGGAAGATTTTGACATTGCGATAGACACAACATGCTGGAGCAACTCAGCGGGCCAGCCAGCATCTCTTGCGAGAAGGAATGGGTGACGTTTCGGGTCGAGACCCTTCTTCAGACTTTTCTATCTTCGATGTGAACCAGCATCTGCAGTTCCTGTGTAGGAAGGAACTGCAGATGCTGGTTTACACCGAAGATAGACACAAAGTGCTGGTGTAACTCAGCGGGAGAGGCAGCATCTCTGGAAGAAGCGTCTCGACTCAAAACATCACCCATTCCTTCTATCCAGAGATGCTGCCTGTCCCGCTGAGTTACTCCAGCATCTACAGTTCCTTCCTACGCATCTAATAATTGATATTTCCTGAAAACAGCCATGTCACACACATCATTGATGCACTATTCATAGGGTGCTTGGATTCTTTACATGGAACTACAGGGACCTAATAGGTCTGAAGAAGGGTCTGGATCCGAAACGTCACCCATTCCTTCCCTCCGGAGATGCTGCCTGTCCCGCTGAGTTACTCCAGCATATTGTGTCTATCTGCAGTTCCTTCCAACCAAAGATACTAGAGGAGCTCCTCTAGTATCTTTGCTTCCAACACATCTAATAATTGGCATTGTGTCGAAAGGAACTGCAGATGTCGGTTTTACACCGGGGAGAGACACAAAAAGCTGGAGTAACTCAGCGGGTCAAGCAGCATCTCTGGAGAAAAGGAACAGGTGACGTTTGGGGTCGAGACCCTTCTTCAGACTGAGAGTCATGGGGGAAGGAAAACGAGAGATATAGACGGTGATGTAGAGAGAGATTTATGGAACAAATGAATGAAAGATAAGCAAAACATAAAGGAACGATGATAAACAGGCCATTGTTGACTGTTTGCCTATTTGCCTATTCACATATTGCAGGGGTTCCCAACCTTTTTCATCCCGTTTACCCCTGGCAACTTTAATAGCACATAACAATATTATTTCACTTATTTATGAACAACTAATGATGAACAGAATCAAACACAGTCACGAGAAAAATATGTACAAATCCAGAATCAACAAATGTACCCACTGGGTAGGCGAAATTTACCCCAGGATGGGAACCCTTGATCCTAGAGATAGATAGGGCTCTTAAAAATAGCGGAGTCAGGGGATATGCGGAGAAGGCAGGAATGGGGTACTGATTGGGGGTGATCACACATGATCACATTGAATGGCGGTGCTGGCTCGAAGGGCCGAATGGCCTCTACTCCTGCACCTATTGTCTATTGCTTCTCTCCAGAGATGCTGCCTGCCCCTCTAAGTTACCCCTGGGGGTAAATTTACCCCCTGGTTGGGAACGCTTGATCCTATTGCTTTTCTCTCCAGAGATGCTGCCCAAAGATCATAGAGTAGATGCTGCCTTCCTCTCTAAGTTACCGCTGGGGGTAAATTTGCCCTCTGGTTGGGAACTCTTGATCCTGAAGAAGGGTTTCGGCCCAAAACGTTGCCTATTTCCTTCGCTCCATAGGTGCTGCTGCACCCGCTGAGTTTCTCCAGCACTTTTTGTCAACCCTTGATCTTATTGCTTCAGTCCAGAGATGCTGCCCAAAGAGTAGATGCTGCCTGCCCCTCTAAGACACATCTGCACTTTAGTCTGTTTTGACTATTTTACTGTTGTAATGTTCTTTGCACAAACCATGTTCTCGGGGTATCTAAACCTAAATTTTAGTAGTTACTTAAGTCATGATATCGGATGGAAGCTGCATACCCAAATCTCGTTGCACTTATGTGCAATGACAATAAAAGATATTATTATTATTATTATTATTATTATTATTATTATTATTATTAAGTTACCCCTGGGGTAAATTTTCCCCCTGGTTGGGAACCCTTGATCCTATTCTACCGCTGCATCACAGAGAGCATATTAACGTATGGCATCTCTGTGTGGTATCTCAGCTGCACGGAGGCGGAGAGGAGAGCTCTTCAGCGCGTCGTCCACAGAGCGCAGAAGATTATTGGGACACAGCTACCAGACTTGGAGGGCATCTACCACACACGGTGCCTCAGGAAGGCCGCCAGCATCCATAAAGACTCTTCACACCCTTGTAATGGACTGTCAAAACTACTTCCCTCCGGCAGACGTCACAAGGCCTTCTACGCCCGAAACTCCAGACTCAGGAACAGCTTCATTCCCAGAGCTATAGCGGCTCTGAACCGGCCCTGCTGAGTGCCCCCCAACCCCCCATGGACTGTCTCCCTCGGATGGTCATGTCGCACAGACACATCTGCACTTTAGTCTGTTTGAACTGTTTTGACTATTTTACTGTTCTTTTTACAATCCATGTTCTCGGGGTATCTAAATATCTAAATCAATATTTTATTAGTTATTTATTGTTATGATATCGGATGGAAGCTGCATACCAAATCTCATTGCGCTTATGTGCAATAACAATAAAACACATCATTCATTTATTTATTTTATTATTTATTTCGAACAGAATAAAAGAATAAAAAGCAAGTGTGAAACAGCATACAAAAAACAAAACAAAAATATTTATAAAGTGTCATAAACAATATCTATAAATAAATGAAATCGTATGTGTCCTAAAAGGAGCAGGAAGAGGCCAATGCTTATTAATTCCCACCCCTTATTCAACTGCTTGTAATTATCTTATACAAATTTAGCAGCTATATGTACACCAGCCACTATATGTACACCAAATTATTTACATTTAAACACTAATCAAATATTTACAAGGCCATACAAAAAATAAAAAAATAAAAAGAAAAGAAAAAACCCACATATACTATACAGTATCTTAGTCATATATACAACCCATCACTCTATAATCACCCTTCCCAATACAATCAGTATAACAAATATCCCACACAATCACCTATCCTCATCCCAATATCCTTTTAAACAAGTGTTTTTGTACATCTTTTTAAACTTATTATTATTATTATTCAATTGCTTCTCTCCAGAGATTCTGCCTGCCCCTCTAAGGTCCACCAGCATTTTGTGTAAACCAGAATATCTGCAGTTTGTGTAAACCAGAATATCTGCACTTTGTGTAAACCAGAATATCTGCAGTTTGTGTAAACCAGCATAGATCGGCAGGTTGTGTAAACCAGCATAGATCAGCAGTTTGTGTAAACCAGAATAGATCAGCAGTTTGTGTAAACCAGAATAGATCAGCAGTTTGTGTAAACCAGAATATATCTGTAGTTTGTGTAAACCAGCATAGATCAGCAGTTTGTGTAAACCAGCATAGATCAGCAGTTTGTGTAAACCAGCATAGATAAGATAAGATAAGATAAGATAACCTTTAATGTCATTCAGACCGAAGTCTGAACGAAATTGAAGCAGTCATACATACAATACAATACAATAAAAAACAACAATAAACAGCTCTTATTAAACAAAGCCTGCTCTTTCGATTAACTTGATGGATCGCACCATGCAGGGGAAGGAGTAAATTGGCCCTAGTGTGTGGCTTAGCGCAGAACACAGCCAAAGAGACCCGGGTTCTTGGTTCTTCTTCGTTTCTTGGTCCTCCAAAATATTCCAAATGGAATTTAAACTGGAGGTGGTGAAGGGAGGGCTTAAGCCAGAAAGGGTTATTGGGAAGAAAGAGCTACTTTAAATTTAGTTGCATCTGGTTGGGTACCAAGATTCAAGAAGTTTATTGCCATGTCAACAAGTTGATAGGAATGTGTCTTGGTTCGCTCTCAGACAGATACAATTCAGTACAATACATCCACCACATACACCACAATAAATAATAAATAATACAGACAATACCGTACGAAGGACAATATATACAGGAAGGACAGTACCCAGCAGCGTCATGTTAAACGTAGGTGCAAGTGCAAAAGAAAGTGCAAAGTGATTAGTGCAAATTCAAATGTCTGATGGCTTGGAGGTCGGTGCTGTCTCTGAAGCGAGATGTTTTACTTTTAATGCTTCTATATCTCCTTCCTGATGGGAGGAGATTAAAGAGGTAATGTGCCGGGTGAAAGTGGTCTGCTATAATCTTTTTGGACTTTCTGGTGAGTCTTGTTGAGTAAAGTGATGTCACTGAGGGAAGTGTGCTGCAACCGATGATCTTAGAAGCTCGGCGCACTATTCTATAGTAGGGTGGAGATTATTCCATGCTTTAATTGTGCGGGGGAAGAACGAATTGCTGTACACATCTGTCTTTGTAGCTGGGATCACAAATTGGATCGAATGCCCTCGTTTGCTCCTAATTGGTTTGGGTTTGGTGTAGGTCTTGTAATCTATGTCGATCCTGACCATGGATGCTGTCCGGGGATTCCACGCCAGTGGCAAGGGTGTGATTTGGGTAAAATTCTGATTTGGGGAAACTGTATTGAATGTATGTATGTATAGCCTCCGAGAATGTCAGGTGGAGTTTTGTATGGATCATGTATTGTCTATTTTTATTTCTCAAATAAAGTATATTTTGAAATTTAAAAGAAAGAGTTTGGCCCCATGTCCTGCATGGGTTTTCATAGAAACATAGAATATAGGTGCAGGAGTAGGCCATTCGGCCCTTCGAGCCTGCACTGCCATTCAATATGATCATGGCTGATCATCCAACTCAGTATCCCATCCCTGCCTTCTCTCCATACCCCCTGATCCCTTTAGCCACAAGGGCCACATCTAACTCCCTCTTAAATATAGCCAATGAACTGGCCTCAACTACTTTCTGTGGCAGAGAATTCCACAGATTCACCACTCTCTGTGTAAAAATTGATTTTCTCATCTCGGTCCTAAAAGACTTCCCTCTTATCCTTAAACTGTGACCCCTAGTTTTGGGCTTCCCCAACATCGGGAATAATCTTCCTGCATCTAGCCTGTCCAACCCCTTAAGAATTTTGTAAGTTTCTATAAGATCCCCCCTCAATCTTCTAAATTCTAGCGAGTACAAGCCGAGCCTATCCAGTCTTTCTTCACCCGGGTGCCCCGGTTTCCTCACATACTCTAAAGACGTACCCTTCCGTAAAATTGCCTTCCGCAAAATTGTAAATTGTAGGATAGTGTGAGTGCACAGGCGATCGATGGTAGGCGTGGACTCGGTGAGCCCTGCTGTATATCCAAAGGAAGATTTTGACATTGCGATAGACACAACATGCTGGAGCAACTCAGCGGGCCAGCCAGCATCTCTGGCGAGAAGGAATGGGTGACGTTTCGGGTCGAGACCCTTCTTCAGACTTTTCTATCTTCGATGTGAACCAGCATCTGCAGTTCCTGTGTAGGAAGGAACTGCAGATGCTGGTTTACACCGAAGATAGACACAAAGTGCTGGTGTAACTCAGCGGGAGAGGCAGCATCTCTGGAAGAAGCGTCTCGACTCAAAACATCACCCATTCCTTCTATCCAGAGATGCTGCCTGTTCCGCTGAGTTACTCCAGCATCTACAGTTCCTTCCTACACATCTAATAATTGATATTTCCTGAAAACAGCCATATCACACACATCATTGATGCACTATTCATAGGGTGCTTGGATTCTTTACATGGAACTACAGGGACCTAATAGGTCTGAAGAAGGGTCTGGATCCGAAACGTCACCCATTCCTTCCCTCCGGAGATGCTGCCTGTCCCGCTGAGTTACTCCAGCATATTGTGTCTATCTGCAGTTCCTTCCAACCAAAGATACTAGAGGAGCTCCTCTAGTATCTTTGCTTCCAACACATCTAATAATTGGCATTGTGTCGAAAGGAACTGCAGATGTCGGTTTTACACCGGGGAGAGACACAAAAAGCTGGAGTAACTCAGCGGGTCAAGCAGCATCTCTGGAGAAAAGGAACAGGTGACGTTTGGGGTCGAGACCCTTCTTCAGACTGAGAGTCAGGGGGGAAGGAAAACGAGAGATATAGACGGTGATGTAGAGAGAGATTTATGGAACAAATGAATGAAAGATAAGCAAAACATAAAGGAACGATGATAAACAGGACATTGTTGACTGTTTGCCTATTTGCCTATTCACATATTGCAGGGGTTCCCAACCTTTTTCATCCCGTTTACCCCTGGCAACTTTAATAGCACATAACAATATTATTTCACTTATTTATGAACAACTAATGATGAACAGAATCAAACACAGTCACGAGAAAAATATGTACAAATCCAGAATCAACAAATGTACCCCCTGGGTAGGCGAAATTTACCCCAGGATGGGAACCCTTGATCCTAGAGATAGATAGGGCTCTTAAAAATAGCGGAGTCAGGGGATATGCGGAGAAGGCAGGAATGGGGTACTGATTGGGGATGATCACACATGATCACATTGAATGGCGGTGCTGGCTCGAAGGGCTGAATGGCCTCTACTCCTGCACCTATTGTCTATTGCTTCTCTCCAGAGATGCTGCCTGCCCCTCTAAGTTACCCCTGGGGGTAAATTTACCCCCTGGTTGGGAACGCTTGATCCTATTGCTTTTCTCTCCAGAGATGCTGCCCAAAGATCATAGAGTAGATGCTGCCTTCCTCTCTAAGTTACTGCTGGGGGTAAATTTGCCCTCTGGTTGGGAACCCTTGATCCTGAAGAAGGGTTTCGGCCCAAAACGTTGCCTATTTCCTTCGCTCCATAGGTGCTGCTGCACCCGCTGAGTTTCTCCAGCACTTTTTGTCAACCCTTGACAGAGATGCTGCCCAAAGAGTAGATGCTGCCTGCCCCTCTAAGACACATCTGCACTTTAGTCTGTTTTAACTATTTTACTGTTGTAATGTTCTTTGCACAAACCATGTTCTCGGGGTATCTAAACCTAAATTTTAGTAGTTACTTAAGTTATGATATCGGATGGAAGCTGCATACCCAAATCTCGTTGCACTTATGTGCAATGACAATAAAAGATATTATTATTATTATTATTATTATTATTATTATTATTATTATTATTATTATTATTATTATTATTATTATTATTATTATTATTAAGTTACCCCTGGGGGTAAATTTGCCCCCTGGTTGGGAACCCTTGATCCTATTCTACCGCTGCATCACAGAGAGCATATTAACGTATGGCATCTCTGTGTGGTATCTCAGCTGCACGGAGGCGGAGAGGAGAGCTCTTCAGCGCGTCGTCCACAGAGCGCAGAAGATTATTGGGACACAGCTACCAGACTTGGAGGGCATCTACCACACACGGTGCCTCAGGAAGGCCGCCAGCATCCATAAAGACTCTTCACACCCTTGTAATGGACTGTCCAAACTACTTCCCTCCGGCAGACGTCACAAGGCCTTCTACGCCCGAAACTCCAGACTCAGGAACAGCTTCATTCCCAGAGCTATAGCGGCTCTGAACCGGCCCTGCTGAGTGCCCCCCAACCCCCCATGGACTGTCTCCCTCGGATGGTCATGTCGCACAGACACATCTGCACTTTAGTCTGTTTGAACTGTTTTGACTATTTTACTCTTCTTTTTACAATCCATGTTCTCGGGGTATCTAAATATCTAAATCAATATTTTATTAGTTATTTATTGTTATGATATCGGATGGAAGCTGCATACCAAATCTCATTGCGCTTATGTGCAATGACAATAAAACACATCATTCATTTATTTATTTTATTATTTATTTCGAACAGAATAAAAGAATAAAAAGCAAGTGTGAAACAGCATACAAAAAACAAAACAAAAATATTTATAAAGTGTCATAAACAATATCTATAAATAAATGAAATCGTATGCGTCCTAAAAGGAGCAGGAAGAGGCCAATGCTTATTAATTCCCACCCCTTATTCAACTGCTTGTAATTATCTTATACAAATTTAGCAGCTATATGTACACCAGCCACTATATGTACACCAAATTATTTACATTTAAAGACTAATCAAATATTTACAAGGCCATACAAAAAAGAAAAAAAGAAAAATAAAAGAAAAAACCCACATATACTATACAGTATCTTAGTCATATATACAACCCATCACTCTATAATCACCCTTCCCAATACAATCAGTATAACAAATATCCCACACAATCACCTATCCTCATCCCAATATCCTTTTAAACAAGTGTTTTTGTACATCTTTTTAAACTTATTATTATTATTATTATTCAATTGCTTCTCTCCAGAGATTTTGCCTGCCCCTCTAAGGTCCACCAGCATTTTGTGTAAACCAGAATATCTGCAGTTTGTGTAAACCAGAATATCTGCACTTTGTGTAAACCAGAATATCTGCACTTTGTGTAAACCAGAATATCTCCATTTTGTGTAAACCAGCATAGATCAGCAGTTTGTGTAAACCAGCATAGATCAGCAGTTTGTGTAAACCAGAATATCTGCAGTTTGTGTAAACCAGAATATCTGCACTTTGTGTAAACCAGCATAGATCAGCAGTTTGTGTAAACCAGCATAGATCAGCAGTTTGTGTAAACCAGAATATCTGCAGTTTGTGTAAACCAGAATATCTGCACTTTGTGTAAACCAGCATAGATCAGCAGTTTGTGTAAACCAGAATAGATCAGCAGTTTGTGTAAACCAACATAGATCAGCAGTTTGTGTAAATTAGATTAGATTAGATTAGATTACCTTTTATTGTCATTCAGACCGAAGTCTGAACGAAATTGAAGCAGTCATACATACAATACAATACAATAAAAAACAACAATAAACACATATTAACATCCACCACAGTGAGTCCACCCAACATCTCCTCACTGTGATGGAGGCAAAAGTCTCAGGTCTCCAGTCTCTTCCCTCCTCTTCTCCCTCTGCGCTGAGGCGATACCCCCCGGGCGATGTTAAAACCTGTCCCGTGGCTCAAACACCGCGGCCCGGGGTGGTCGAAGCTGCCGCCCACCAGTCCTGCTGACGCAGCCGCTGGCCCGATAGATCAGCAGTTTGTGTAAACCAGCATAGATCAGCAGTTTGTGTAACCCAGAATAGATCAGCAGGTTGTGTAAACCAGCATATCTGCAGTTTGTGTAAACCAGCATATCTGCAGTTTGTGTAAACCAGAATATCTGCACTTTGTGTAAACCAGAATATATCTGTAGTTTGTGTAAACCAGAATATCTGCAGTTTGTGTAAACCAGAATATCTGCAGTTTGTGTAAACCAGAATAGATCTGCATTTTGTTTAAACCAGAATATCTGCAGTTTGTGTAAACCAGAATAGATCTGCAGTTTGTTTAAACCAGAATATCTGCAGTTTGTGTAAACCAGAATAGATCAGCAGTTTGTGTAAACCAGAATATCTGCAGTTTGTGTAAACCAGAATAGATCTGCAGTTTGTTTAAACCAGAATATCTGCAGTTTGTGTAAACCAGAATATATCTGTAGTTTGTGTAAACCAGAATAGATCAGCAGTTTGTGTAAACCAGAATAGATCAGCAGGTTGTGTAAACCAGAATAGATCAGCAGGTTGTGTAAACCAGAATATATCTGTAGTTTGTGTAAACCAGAATAGATCAGCAGGTTGTGTAAACCAGAATAGATCAGCAGGTTGTGTAAACCAGAATAGATCAGCAGGTTGTGTAAACCAGAATATCTGCACTCTGTGTAAACCAGAATATATCTGTAGTTTGTGTAAACCAGAATATCTGCAGTTTGTGTAAACCAGAATATCTGTAGTTTGTGTAAACCAGAATATATCTGTAGTTTGTGTAAACCAGAATATATCTGTAGTTTGTGTAAACCAGAATATATCTGTAGTTTGTGTAAACCAGAATATCTGCAGTTTGTGTAATCCAGAATATATTTGTAGTTTGTGTAAACCAGAATATATCTGTAGTTTGTGTAAACCAGCATAGATCTGCAGGTTGTGTAAACCAGAATATATCTGTAGTTTGTGTAAACCAGCATAGATCAGCAGGTTGTGTAAACCAGCATAGATCTGCAGTTCCATCCCAACAACATTTCGAAATGGAGATTGACATTGCCCTCAGCACTGGCAGCAGCTTGGCGCCACAAATGCAAGGTTGACGCCGCTGACTTTGGCCGGAAGCGCCTGCCGTAACTCCCCCGCGCGCACGCGCAGTCCCGGCCGCCGGAGCCCCCTTTTTATTTTTTTAAATTAAAGTATTATTTTTAAACTCACAATTTCCAGGTTTGTTGTCTTTTTTTTTTATTTTTAAAAACCGAACATTCCTTTTCCGCCACCCGCCGTGTTTCCTTTCGGAATCGTTGAAGAAATGAACAATAAATTCCAAGCGTGAGTTACCGATATTATAATGTTTATAAATCTCTTTTTTTTCCCTTGTATTTTATTTCACCTCACGATTTTATGAGGTAAAGAGCTTTTCTTGGGGGCCCAGGATATAGATTTGGGGCCTGGGTTGTGGGGGTTCGGCCTACACGACTTGTCATTGACTGCTTGCTCTAAGCTAAGGAGGCTAAATAATATAATGTCACCCAAATGAGCTTCACCCTGCAGCCCTAATACTTTTGCCTCCATCACAGTGAGGAGATGTTGGGTGGACTCACTGTGGTGGATGTTAATATGTGTTTATTATTGTTTTTTATTGTATTGTATTATATTATATGTATGACTGCTTAAATTTCGTTCAGACTTCGGTCTGGATGACAATAAAAGGCTATTCTATTCTATTCTATTCTATTCTATTCTATTCATGGCCCTTCAAGTTACATGGGAAATGGTAGGGAATTGAGGAATGCAGTTGAACAGAGGGATCTAGTTGTGCATAGTTCCCTGAAGGTGGAATCTCATGTAGATAGGGTGGTAAAGAAAGCTTTTGGTATGCTAGTCTTTATAAATCAGAGCATTGAGTATAGAAGTTGGGATGTAATGTTAAAATTGTACAAGTTCAAGTTCAAGTTCAAGTTCAAGTGAGTTTATTGTCATGTGTCCCTGTATAGGACAATGAAATTCTTGCTTTGCTTAAGCACACAGAAAATAGTAGGCATTTACTACAAAACAGATAAATGTGTCCATATACCATGATATAAATATATACACACATGAATAAATAAACTGGTAGTGCAAATAACAGAAAGTGGTTGGTAAAAATCAGAGTTTTGTCCGAGCCAGGTTTAATAGCCTGATGGCTGAGGGGAAGTAGCTATTCCTGAACCTGGTTGTTGCAGTCTTCAGGCTCCTGTACCTTCTACCTGAAGGTAGCAGGGAGATGAGTGTGTGGCCAGGATGGTGTGGGTCTTTGATGATACTGCCAGCCTTTTTGAGGCAGCGACTGCGATAAATCCCCTCGATGGAAGGAAGGTCAGAGCCGATGATGGACTGGGCAGTGTTTACTACTTTTTGTAGTCTTTTCCTCTCCAGGGCGCTCAAATTGCCGAACCAAGCCACGATGCAACCGGTCAGCATGCTCTCGACTGTGCACCTGTAGAAGTTAGAGAGAGTCTTCCTTGACAATCCGAGGAATGCAGTTGAACAGAGGGATCTAGTTGTGCATAGTTCCCTGAAGGTGGAATCTCATGTAGATAGGGTGGTAAAGAAAGCTTTTGGTATGCTAGCCTTTATAAATCAGAGCATTGAGTATAGAAGTTGGGATGTAATGTTAAAATTGTACAAGGCATTGGTGAGGCCAATTCTAGTGAGGCCAATTCTAGAGTATGGTGTACAATTTTGGTCGCCTAATTATAGGAAGGATGTCAACAAAATAGAGAGAATGCAGAGGAGATTTACTATTATCTGAATGGTGGCCGATTAGGAAAGGGGGAGATGCAACGAGACCTGGGTGTCATGGTACACCAGTCATTAAAAGTAGGCACACAGAAATGCTGGAGAAACTCAGCGGGTGCAGCAGCATCTATGGAGCGAAGAACCTATTTCCTTCGCTCCATAGATGCTGCTGCACCCGCTGAGTTTCTCCAGCATTTTTGTGTACCTTCGATTTTCCAGCATCTGCAGTTCCTTCTTGAAAACATTAAAAGTAGGCATGCAGGTGCAGCAGGCAGTGAAGAAGGTGAATGGTATGTTAGCATTCATAGCAAAAGGATTTGAGTGTAGGAGCAGGGAGGTTCTACTGCAGTTGTACAGGGTCTTGGTGAGACCACACCTGGAGTATTGCGTACAGTTTTGGTCTCCTAATCTGAGGAAAGACATTCTTGCCATAGAGGGAGTACAGAGAAGGTTCACCAGACTGATTCCTGGGATGTCAGGACTTTCATATGAAGAAAGACTGGATAGACTCGGCTTGTACACGCTAGAATTTAGGAGATTGAGGGGGGATCTTATAGAAACTTACAAAATTCTTAAGGGGTTGGACAGGCTAGATGCAGGAAGATTGTTCCCGATGTTGGGGAAGTCCAGGACAAGGGGTCACAGCTTAAGGATAAGGGGGAAATCCTTTAAAACCGAGATGAGAAGAACTTTTTTCACACAGAGAGTGGTGAATCTCTGGAACTCCCTGCCACAGATGGTAGTCGAGGCCAGTTCATTGGCTATATTTAAGAGGGAGTTAGATGTGGCCCTTGTGCCTAAGGGGATCAGAGGGTATGGAGAGAAGGCAGGTACGGGATACTGAGTTGGATGATCAGCCATGATCATATTGAATGGCGGTGCAGGCTCGAAGGGCCGAATGGCCTACTCCTGCACCTAATTTCTATGTTTCTATGTTTCTATGTAAGTTACATGGTAAATGGTAGGGAATTGAGGAATGCAGTTGAACAGAGGGATCTAGTTGTGCATAGTTCCCTGAAGGTGGAATCTCATGTAGATAGGGTGGTAAAGAAAGCTTTTGGTATGCTGGCCTTTATAAATCAGAGCATTGAGTATAGAAGTTGGGATGTAATGTTAAAATTGTACAAGGCATTGGTGAGGCCAATTCTGGAGTATGGTGTACAATTTTGGTCGCCTAATTATAGGAAGGATGTTAACAAAATAGAGAGAATGCAGAGGAGATTTACTATTATCTGAATGGTGGCCGATTAGGAAAGGGGGAGATGCAACGAGACCTGGGTGTCATGGTACACCAGTCATTAAAAGTAGGCATGCAGGTGCAGCAGGCAGTGAAGAAGGCGAATGGTATGTTAGCATTCATAGCAAAAGGATTTGAGTATAGGAGCAGGGAGGTTCTACTGCAGTTGTACAGGGTCTTGGTGAGACCACACCTGGAGTATTGCGTACAGTTTTGGTCTCCTAATCTGAGGAAAGACATTCTTGCCATAGAGGGAGTACAGAGAAGGTTCACCAGACTGATTCCTGGGATGTCAGGACTGTCTTATGAAGAAAGACTGGATAGACTTGGTTTATACTCTCTAGAATTTAGGAGATTGAGAGGGGATCTTATAGAAACTTACAAACTTCTTAAGGGGTTGGACAGGCTAGATGCAGGAAGATTGCTCCCGATGTTGGGGAAGTCCAGGACAAGGGGTCACAGCTTAAGGATAAGGGGGAAATCCTTTAAAACCGAGATGAGAAGAACTTTTTTCACACAGAGAGTGGTGAATCTCTGGAACTCCCTGCCACAGAGGGTAGTCGAGGCCAGTTCATTGGCTATATTTAAGAGGGAGTTAGATGTGGCCCTTGTGCCTAAGGGGATCAGAGGGTATGGAGAGAAGGCAGGTACGGGATACTGAGTTGGATGATCAGGCATGATCATATTGAATGGCGGTGCAGGCTCGAAGGGCCGAATGGCCTACTCCTGCACCTAATTTCTATGTTTCTATGTTTCTATGTAAGTTACATGGTAAATGGTAGGGAATTGAGGAATGCAGTTGAACAGAGGGATCCAGTTGTGCATAGTTCCCTGAAGGTGGAATCTCATGTAGATAGGGTGGTAAAGAAAGCTTTTGGTATGCTGGCCTTTATAAATCAGAGCATTGAGCATTGAACAATCCTTGTTCGAGACGTACCAGGGCCCCGACCTCTACCTCCGTTACATTGACGACTGCTTTGGGGCCACCTCCTGCACCTACACACAACTGGCTGACTTCATCCACTTCACCACCAACTTCCATCCGGCACTCCAATACACCTGGACCATTTCCGACACTTTCCTACCATTCCTTGACCTCACCATCTCCATCGCAGGGGACAGACTCCTGACCGACATACATTACAAACCCACTGACTCACATGGCTATCTGGACTACACGTCTTCCCACCCTGCCCCCTGTAAAGACTCCATCCCCTACTCCCAATTCCTCCGCCTACGCCGCATCTGCTCCCAGGATGAGACGTTCCATACCAGGGCATCGGAAATGTCCTCGTTCTTCAGGGAACGGGGATTCCCCTCCGCCACCATAGATGAAGCTCACACCAGGGTCTCATCCATACCCCGTAACACTGCTCTCTCTCCCCATCCCCGCACTCGCAACAAGGGCAGAGTCCCTCTGGTCCTCACCTTTCACCCCACCAGCCGGCAAATACAACACATAATCCTCCGCCATTTCCGCCACCTCCAACGTGACCCCACCACTCGCCACATCTTCCCATCTCCCCCCATGTCTGCCTTCCGCAAAGACCGCTCCCTCCGCAACTCCCTCGTCAATTCTTCCCTTCCCTCCCGCACCACCCCCTCCCCGGGCACTTTCCGTTGCAACCGCAAGAAATGCAACACCTGTCCCTTCACCTCCCCCCTCGACTCCATTCAAGGACCCAAGCAGTCGTTCCAGGTGCGACAAAGGTTCACCTGTATCTCCTCCAACCTCATCTACTGCATCCGCTGCTCTAGATGTCAGCTGATTTACATCGGGGAGACTAAGCGTAGGTTGGGCGATCGTTTCGCCGAACACCTCCGCTCAGTCCGCAATAACCAACCTGACCTCCCGGTGGCTCAGCACTTCAACTCCCCCTCCCATTCCCAATCCGACCTCTCTGTCCTGGGTCTCCTCCATTGCCAGAGTGAGCAACAGCGGAAATTGGAGGAACAGCACCTCATATTCCGTCTGGGGACCTTGCGTCCGGATGGCATTAACATTGAATTCTCCCAATTTTGCTAGTCCTTGCTGTCTCCTCCCCTTCCTCAACCCTCTAGCTGTCTCCTCCCACCCTCCCATCCGCCCGCCCTCGGGCTCCTCCTCCTCCTCCCCTTTTCCTTCCTTCTCCCCCCCCCACCCCCCATCAGTCTGAAGAAGGGTTTCGGCCCGAAACGTCGCCTATTTCCTTCGCTCCATAGATGCTGCTGCACCTGCTGAGTTTCTCCAGCAATTTTGTGTACCTATTGAGTATAGAAGTTGGGATGTAATGTTAAAATTGTACAAGGCATTGGTGAGGCCAATTCTGGAGTATGGTGTACAATTTTGGTCGCCTAATTATAGGAAGGATGTCAACAAAATAGAGAGAGTACAGAGGAGATTTACTATTATCTGAATGGTGGCCGATTAGGAAAGGGGGAGATGCAACGAGAACTGGGTGTCATGGTACACCAGTCATTAAAAGTAGGCACACAAAAACGCTGGAGAAACTCAGCGGGTGCAGCAGCATCTATGGAGCGAATAACCTATTTCCTTCGCTCCATAGATGCTGCTGCACCCGCTGAGTTTCTCCAGCATTTTTGTGTACCTTCAATTTTCCAGCATCTGCAGTTCCTTCTTGAAAACATTAAAAGTAGGCATGCAGGTGCAGCAGGCAGTGAAGAAGGCGAATGGTATGTTAGCATTCATAGCAAAAGGATTTGAGTATAGGAGCAGGGAAGTTCTACTGCAGTTGTACAGGGTCTTGGTGAGACCACACCTGGAGTATTGCGTACAGTTTTGGTCTCCTAATCTGAGGAAAGACATTCTTGCCATAGAGGGAGTACAGAGAAGGTTCACCAGACTGATTCCTGGGATGTCAGGACTTTCATATGAAGAAAGAATGGATAGACTCGGCTTGTACCCGTTAGAATTTAGGAGATTGAGGGGGGATCTTATAGAAACTTACAAAATTCTTAAGGGGTTGGACAGGCTAGATGCAGGAAAATTGTTACCGATGTTGGGGAAGTCCAGGACAAGGGGTTACAGCTTAAGGATAAGGGGGAAATCCTTTAAGACCGAGATGAGAAAAACATTTTACACACAGAGAGTGGTGAATCTCTGGAACTCTCTGCCAGAGGGTAGTTGAGGCCACAGTTCATTGGCTATATTTAAGAGGGAGTTAGATGTGGCCCTTGTGGCTAAAGGGATCAGGGAGTATGGAGAGAAGGCAGATACGGGATACTGAGTTGGATGATCAGCCATGATCATATTGAATGGCGGTGCAGGCTCGAAGGGCTGAATGGCCTACTCCTGCACCTATTTTCTATGTATCTATGTATCCTGTACCTGCCTTCTCTCCATACCCCCTGATCCCTTTAGCCACAAGGGCCACATCTAACTCCCTCTTAAATATAGCCAATGAACTGGCCTCAACTACCTTCAGTGGCAGAGAATTCCACAGATTCACCACTCTCTGTGTAAAAAATGATTTTCTCATCTCGGTCCAAACTTCTGAATTCTCTGGGGTGGAACCCTCTCCAAGACAGACAGATGTGAAGCTCACCGTTTGACCTGTTTTTACAAAATGTTAAATGGTCAGCTCGACATAGACTACAAGACCTACACCAAACCCAAACCAATTAGAAGCAGACGAGGGCATTCGATCCAATTTGTGATCCCAGCTACAAAGACAGATGTGTACAGCAATTCGTTCTTCCCCCGCACAATTAAAGCATGGAATAATCTCCACCCAACTATAGTTACCCAACCAGATGCAACTAAATTTAAAGTAGCTCTTTCTTCCCAATAACCCTTTCTGGCTTAAGCCCTCCCTTCACCACCTCCAGTTTAAATTCCATTTGGAATATTTTGGAGGACCAAGAAACCAAGAAAAGACTTCCCTTATCCTTAAACTGGCGGGGCGGCCCGGCCCGAGGGAGGAGCGGCGGCCTGGCGCGATGCTGAGACGGTGGCAGTACTCACGTGAGGCCGATCCGGCTCGGGGCTGGAACGATGCTCCGGGGGCTGGGACGGCAGTTCTGGTGGCGGTGGCCTGAGACCGGGGGTTCGGCCGCGGGCCAGCGGCTGCGTCAGCAGGTCTGGTGAGCGGCAGCTTCGACTACCCCGGGCCGCGGTGTTTGAGCCGCGAGGACAGGTTTTAACATCGCCCGGGGGGTATCGCCTCAGTGCAGAAGGAGAAGAGGAGGGAAGAGACTGCAGCCCTAAGACTTTTGCCTCCATCACAGTGAGGAGATGTTGGGTGGACTCACTGTGGTGGATGTTAATATGTGTTTATTGTTGTTTTTTATTGTATTGTATTATATGTATGACTGCTTAAATTTCGTTCAGACTTCGGTCTGGATGACAATAAAAGGCTATTCTATTCTATTCTAAACTGTGACCCCTTGTTCTGGACTTCCCCAACATCGGGAACAATCTTCCTGCATCTAGCCTGTCCAACCCCTTAAGAATTTTGTAAGTTTCTATAAGATCCCCCCTCAATCTTCTAAATTCTAGCGTGTACAAGCCGAGTCTATCCAGTCTTTCTTCATATGAAAGTCCTGCCATCCCAGGAATCAGTCTGGTGAACCTTCTCTGTACTCCCTCTATGGCAAGAATGTCTTTCCTCAGATTAGGAGACCAAAACTGTACGCAATACTCCAGGTGTGGTCTCACCAAGACCCTGTACAACTGCAGTAGAACCTCCCTGCTCCTATACTCAAATCCTTTTGAATAAAGTACATATTCAAATCTTAGTATATCACTTATAAAAGCATCAATACAATACAATACGGGTTTATTCGTCACATTGCACATAAAGTGCAAGTGAAATGAATTTGAAAGTGAAAATCATAAATTATATATTAAAAAAACCCCACAATACATGAATTAAAAATCCAGATTAAAAGAATGATCAATGTCCTACAACAGGACAACGATACCAGTGTCTCCACAGCTGGGATTCGTAGCGTGTAGTGCTAAACCTTATGTTTGACAAGGCCACAATAATTACATTTTTAGAGTAATTTATCCTTCATTTCACTGCACTTCTCGTATGTGTATGTGACGAATAAACTTGACTTGACGACTTGAAATACATATGATTTCTTAGGATAGCTTCTAAAGTACTGACTCCTGCAGCCACAAACATGTTACTAGCACTACACCATCTAGGTTTCCTTAGCAGTGTTCTCATTGCATCGTTATATGCCACCTTTAGTCTCTGCAAACTTGACTTTTCATAGTTCGACCACAGGTGCGCAGTGTAGAGTGGTGTCCAGTATGCTCCAAATAGCGACAACTTTACCACATCTGCACACGCACCAAATTTACGCAAGGGAATATTCCTCTGTACATACAGCATGCGTCGTTGCCTATAAATATCCTCATCATCTGTCATTTGTTCTGTAATAAAATGCCCTCTCTCTCCCTCCCCAACACTAGTTCTCCGACTTGTTCCACTGTGTTTCTGTCAATTTTACTGATTGTCTGCCTCCTTGTCTCCTTCCCCTCAGATAACAATGAACCATTCTACATTTCCTTATGTACACAAAATGCTGGAGTCTTAAGAGTCAAGAGTGCTTTATTGCCATGTGTCCCAGATTCTTACTTGCTGCAGCACAACAGAACATGCAAACATAGTACATGGTAGACAAAAGTGCTGGGGAAACTCAGCGGGTGAGGCAGCATCTATGGAGCGAAGGAAATAGGCGACGTTTCGGGCCGAAACCCTTCTAGGGTTTTGGCACGAAACGTTGCCTATTTCCTTCGCTCCATAGATGCTGCCACTCCCGCTGAGTTTCTCCAGCACTTTTGTCTACCTTCGAATTACCAGCATCTGCGGTTCCTTCTTGAACAAACATAGTACATTGCGGCTCAGTGGTGGATATTCATGTTGAAAATGTATTTGGGTGTCTGTCTAAGGTGGACAAAAATGCTGGAGTAACTCAGCGGGTGAGGCAGCATCTATGGAGAGAAGGAATAGGTGACGTTTCGGGTCGAGACCCTTCATCAGTCTGAAGAAGGGTCTTGATCCGAAACTTCACCTATTCCTTCATCAGTCTGAAGAAGGGTCTCGACCCGAAACATCACCCATTCCTTCTCTCCAGAGACGCTCCATGTCCCACTGAGTTACTCCAGCATTTTGTGTCTATATCTTCGGTGTAAACCAGCATCTGCAGTTCCTACCTACTTTTCCCTGAAGATAGACACAAAATGCTGGAGATACTCAGCGGGACAGGCAGCATTTCTGGAGAGAAAGAATGGGTGACGTTTCGGGTTGAGACGCTTCTTCAGAATCTGTCTGAATTCCATCTGAAAAACGGTCTCAACTGGACAAGTCACCCATTCAGTCTGAAGAAGGGTCTCGACCCAAAACATCACATGTTCCTTTTCTCCAGAGATGCTGCCTGACCCGCTGAGTTACCTCAGCATTTTGTGTCTATCTTCGGTGAAAACCAGCATCTGCAGCTCCTTCCTACTACATTTCCTTATGATTGTCTGCTTTGATCTGTCGTTTTCACACCTTACCTTTCCTTGATTATCCTAGCTTTTTGCGTGTCTTCCATTCATTTCTCCCAAGTCCCATCTATACCTCTCTTTCCCCTGACTCTTGGTGTGAAGAATGGTCTCGACCCGAAACGTCACCCATTCCTTCTCTCTGGAGAAGCTGCCTGTCGGTCCTTCTATCCAGAGATGCTGCTTTGTCCTGCAGAATTACTCCAGCATTTTGTGTCTATCTTCTGCAGATGGACTACATAGGCGATGTTTTGGGTTGGGACTCTTCTTGAGACTGATTAAAGTGAGGGGAGAAAAGCTGGGAAAGAAATGGGTGGGAGCGTGACAAAGCCTGGAAAAGGATAGGTGGATACGAGGTGGGGGGGTTAGCAGATTGGTGAGGATAAAAAGTAGACAAAATGGTGTCAGGCAAGTTAAAAAAAATAGGATGAAGTGAGAGGAAGGGATTTAAAGGGATAGTGGGGGAAATGGGTGCGCATCTAGATGGTAGATGAGGAAAAGATCTCTATTTATTGTCTTCCCTTTAAGTTCAATAAAACAATTTTGTCATGTTCCTCTGAAAGTTGATAATTGTTTTCTGCAACGATTCTGTCTGCAGCTGCAAATTAATATGTTCATGATATTGCTCAGTTGCTATTTTTTGCCACGTTTACCATGAATTTTTGTAGCAACTTGTTCTTGGATAATGATTAAAAGCAGAAACCTTGACTGGCTTGTTTATCCATAGACAAAGAACACCATCAGGCACCAATAGTTGATAAGAGCAGAGTGAACCTGCCATTACTTCTGTTCAGATCAGATTCAGATTCAACTTTAATTGTCATTGTCAGTGTACAAGGGGTTATTCTTAAGGGGTTGGGCAGGCTAGATGCAGGGAGATTGTTCCCTGTGTTAGGGAAGTCCAGAACAAGTGGCCACAGCTTAAGGATAAGGGGGAAGTCTTTTAGGACCGAGATGAGATAAACATTTTTCACACAGTGAGTGGTGAATCTGTGGCATTCTCTGCCACAGAAGGTAGTTGAGGCCACAGTTCATTGACTATATTTAAGAGGGAGTTAGATGTGGCCCTTGTGGCTAAGGGGATCAGGGGGTATGGAGAGAAGGCAGGTACAGGATACTGAGATGGTTGATCAGCCATGATCATATTGAATGGCGGTGCAGGCTCGAAGGGCCGAATGGCCTACTCCTGCACCTATTTTCTATGTTTCTATGTTTCTATGTTTACAGTACAGAGACAACGAAATGCAGTTAGCATCTCCCTGGAAGAGCAACATAGCATATGATTTCAATAAATAAATCTATTTACGTGCATACAGTCATAGTGTTTTTCCTGTGGGAGGAGTGACCGGGGGGGGGGGGTGATTGGCAATCACCGAGGTACATTGTTGAGTACTGTGACAACCGCAGGGAAGAAGCTGTTCCTGGACCTGCTGGTCCGGCAACGGAGAGACCTGTAGCGCCTCCCGGATGGTAGGAGGGTAAACAGTCCATGGTTGGGGTGAGAGCAGTCCTTGGCGATGCTGAGCGCCCTTCGCAGACAACGCTTGCTTTGGACAGACTCAATGGAGGGGAGCGAGGAACCGGTGATGCGTTGTTACTTCTGTTCCAAACCGTATGGCAAGCAGTAGAGCATGTCTAAAATAAACCATTTCATCGTAACACACTCGGTCGGGGTTAATCATCTTGCTCAGCAGCAAGTCTGAAGACCCAAATCGTCACATATCCATGTTCACCAGAGATACTGCCTGACCAGCTGAGTTACTCCAGCACTTTTTGTGTCCTTTTCGTGAAACAGCTGGCTTGTTTCTTGGACTTTTTTCAACAAATGTGAAAAGGAAAGAAAATATGTATAATTATAGTAATATTTTATGATTCATTTAAAAAGGAACTAATAAAGTGATATTCCTCGTGAAATTGTGATTTACACAGATTACAGCACATAAACAGATTATGTGTCATTAACCCATTTTGTTAAACCTCCACAGAGATATTCACCTTGTACGCTTTGAATATTTAAATAAACTTTTCTGCCTGTTTCCTTCAAACGCATTTCTGATCTGTTCTTAAGCATTAACATAGTCTCTGCTTTAATTGCTAACGTTAGCAACTCACTTCACAGTCTCGCAGTTCCCTGGAAGATAATTCCCCTTCTTTCCGTCCAAATCTTGGCAGAAATGTCGGAGAATGAAATATTATTTCCGCCGAGATGAATACCTACATAGATCGACCCGTTTGTGAATTGTGAACAAAGTGGCTCAGTAAAGATCCTAACCTATTATTACAAGTGTATATTTGTCTAATCTATTACAATAAAAAGATAATTCAGATCTGTTATGGGGAAGTAACCTTTCTCAGAATAAACACTTAAGGGACTGTCCCACGGGCGTCATTTACGTGACATAATTTACGCGTCACGACGCGCATGTGATGCGTGCATGGTTCGCATTACGCGTGCATGGTGCGTGGTGACGTAGGCAGTGACACGAGGTCGCGCGCGGTGCCCCAGGATTTTGGGTTGTACAAAATCTTCGCGCGCCATCTGCGTGACACACAAATGACGCCCAAGTGGGACATACCCTTTATCCACCAATAAACACAACATTTCTACACAAATAATTTTCACATAGTGACAACCGTGTATTTTTTGTAAAAGAACACTATTTGTATATTCTATTTTTACAGCTTAAAAGATGATGATAGTGGAGACCATGAACACTATGAAGAGAACGAGGCACTGAAGGAAAAGGAAACAGAATTGTGTGAAGAGGAAAAGGCACAAAACACGGCCAAAAGAAAGGTAAGAATTGAAATTTCCTGAAAGCAGTCATGCAGCACACATCACTGGTCAAGTATTCACAGGATGCTTTACAGGGAACTACAGATACCTAATTAGTCTGAAGAATGGTCTTGACCTGAAACATCACCTATTCCTTATCTCCAGAGATGCTGCCTGATCCGCTGAGTTACGCCAGCGTTTTGTGTCTAATTTAGGATTCATTTATCTTGTTTATTGTCACTTCATTGGCAGCATCGTTGCAATATATCAGAGGTTTGCACCTACAGTTCTGGGATTGTTATTTTCAAATCTACAGTTGAACAGAAGAGGGTGGACTGTTTAGTTTTCAGTTTGGAGATACAGCATGGAAACAGGTCCTTCGACCCACCGAGTCCACGCTGACCATCGATCACTCATTCACACTGGTTCCATGTTATCCCTCTTGCTCATCCACTCCCTACACATTAGGCTCAATTTACCAAGGCTAATTACAAACTACACGTCCTTGGAATATAGGAGGAAACTGGAGCACCCAGAGGAAACCCACGCGGTCACAGGGAGAATGTGTATACTCCACACAGACAGCACCCAAGGTCAGGATCAAACCCATGGGTCTCTGGCGCTGTGAAGCAGCGACTCTACCAGCTAGGCCACTGTACTGCTTTTTGAAAGAATGGGTTGACTGGGCTTATATTCCATTTAGAAGGATGAGAGGGAATCTTATCTATATAATATTAAAACTCTGTGGCTGCTGGCTGGCTGGCTGTGTTTCTGCCTGACTTGTGGTTGCCAGCCTGTGGGTGCCAGCCTTTGATTCGTTGCTACGCCAACACCAGACCCACAAACGCCCAGAATGTTTCCATTTCGGTAGATTCCAAGTATCCACTCCTGATTAAATTTCGTCGTGTTTATGTACACATTTTTAATAAAATCCTTCTCCCCCCCCCCCCCCCCCCCCCCACTCACTAATTTTGTCGCCTCCTGCTGGCCAGCGACCATAACGGCTGCTGGCGCCCGCATCTCGCCTCAAAGACGGCATTTAAAATCAGCCGCACTGCTGAGTCCTGAACGGCTTGAGTTGGAGGACCACGTCTCCCGTGGGGGCTACGGGTAGGGAACGGCTGCGTTGGGGGAGCAGACCCAACGGGTCTGCACTTGGTCTAGTAGAAACATAATATTCTTAAAGGATTGGACATGCTAGATGCAGGAAAAATGTTCCCCATGTTGGGGGGAGTCTAGAATCAGGGGTCACAATTTAAGAATAAGGGGTCGGCCATTTAGGACTGAGATGAGGAAAATTGTCTTCACCCTGAGAGTTGTGAACCTGTGGAATTCTCAGCCACAGAAGGCAGTGGAGGCCAATTCACTGGATGTTTTCAAGAGAGTTAGATTTAGCTCCTAGGGCTAAAGGAATCAAGGGATATGGGGAAAAAGCAGGAACGGGTACTGATTTTAGATGATCAGCCATGATCATATTGAATGGTAGTACTGGCTCGAAGGGCCGAATGGCCTACTCCTCCTGCACCTATTTTCTATGTTTCTATGTCCCTCTGAGCTACTCCAGCATTTTGTGTCGATCTTAATTTTACTGATGTCTGGTTTCCACAGATAGTGACACCTGGAGTTGGCGAGCACCCTCTTCAGTATAACTACACATTCTGGTACTCCAGGCGTACACCAAGCAGACCAGCTAACACCCAGAGCTATGAACAGAACATTAAACAGATTGGTACCGTCGCTTCAGTAAGTCACTTAAAACAATGATTTAAATAAATTGTGTTTATTTTTATATATATAAGACAGCATTGAATAATCTCAGGGAGTGGACATCAACATTAACTTTTACTGAACTTTGTAATAAAAGTCTGATTGCAATAGGTTACATTTCTAATAGTATTTTCCTGCCCCGCTGAGTACAAATCTACAGACGTATTAGCAGCAAGTACTGATCTAATTCTCCTAACAGTCTCACAATGTACTGAAGTGCAGTTAATGCTATCACTCATAACGATGCAATTACTAAACTGGGGTCATTTTTTTCCAACGCCTTTATTGCCCGTTGAGTTTCACAATCTGGGCTCTTGCAAGAATGTTTAAAATGAGAATGTGCAGAGCAAAGTTCATTCTGAAAAAGAACAGATGGAAATATTGGACACTATAAAACAGATAAAAATGTGCAAACAACTTACTTTGGTTGATCCCCAGTGACATTAGACATTATACACCCAAAGGCATCACAGTCATTGTATCATGCTAGCAATGACATACTATGTATTGTATTGTATGTATGACTGCTTCAATTTCGTTCAGACTTCGGTCTGAATGACAATAAAAGGCTATCTAATCTATCTAATCTATGTGATCAACCATGATCACATTGAATGGCGGTGCTGGCTCGAAGGGCCAAATGGCCTACTCCTGCACTTATTGTCTATTGTCTATTGAGTCTGGAAATCCAAAAGCTAATTTTATTTTCATGACAAGTTGTAATTGACAGACCATTTGTATACAAGGGTCCCAAGCTATAGAGCGTTTTGTAGTGAGCGAGGATATGTTGTTTGAGGGATAAGAGTGTATGAGAGTCCTAGCAACAGCATTCTTATGTATTAACAAGGAACTGCAGATGCAGTTCTACCAAAGAAAATCCATGGGTTTAACAGTTCTTTATCCATTTTTGGGCTCATACCTGTCTTTTCATCTCTAAACTTCCTGCAGACAGCACCCGTAGTCAGGATCCAACCCAGGTCTCTGGCGATGTAAGGCAGCAACTCTACCGCTGTGCCACTCTGCCCTTATTCCAGCATTTTGTGGCATTCATATGTTTATTTGTCAGAGAGTTGTTTGTCATGATGAGAAAACGGAGGAGTAATTGTTGAGCTACATGGTCTCCCATATTAACGGCACTAGTTCCACAATGACTGTCATGCCTTTGGGTGTATAATGTCTAAAACCCAGAATCTTACTCCACTCTCTCTTGCAATAATATGTTTTGCTATTGAGGGAGTGCAGCGTAGGTTTACAAGGTTAATTCCCGGGATGGCGAGACTGTCATATGCTGAGAGAATGGAGCGGCTGGGCTTGTACACTGGAGTTTAGAAGGATGAGAGGGTATCTTATTGAAACATATTAGATTGTTAAGGGTTTGGACGAGCTAGAGGCAGGAAACATGTTCCCGATGTTGGGGGAGTCCAGAACCAGGGGCCACACACACACAGTTTAAGAATAAGGGGTAAGCCATTTAGAAAGGAGACGAGGAAACACTTTTTCTCACAGAGAGTTGTGAGTCTGTGGAATTCTCTGCCTCAGAGGGCGGTGGATGCCGGTTCTCTGGATACTTTCAAGAGAGAGCTAGATAGGGCTCTTAGAGATAGCGGAGTCAGGGGATATGGGGAGTAGGCAGGAACGGGGATGATCAGCCATGATCACATTGAATGGCGGTGCTGGCTCGAAGGGCCGAATGGCCTACTCCTGCACTTATTGTCTATTGATAACACAACATAGACATAATTCAGTCGATGAATTAGTAAATCGGTCTTCGATCTTCCTCTTGCAGGTGGAACAATTCTGGATGTTCTACAGCCACTTGGTGCGACCAGGTGACCTGACAGGACATAGTGATTTCCACCTCTTCAAGGAAGGAATCAAACCCATGTGGGAGGTGAGTGGAGAGTTAAATATTTGGTTTCACCTCTTGGCTTTAACCTAGAGGTACCCAAGACCAAAGACTAATACGTTTATCTCATTGCAGGATGAAGCCAACAAGAATGGTGGCAAATGGATAATACGATTGCGCAAAGGCCTGGCATCCCGATTCTGGGAAAATATCATCCTAGCCATGTTGGGAGAGCAATTTATGGTCGGAGAGGAAATCTGTGGCGTTGTGGTATCCATCCGATTTCAAGTATGTCATTGCTAGCAAATGTTAAGAGGTGCTTCAGAAAGCATGAAGGAAAAGATGCAAATATGTTCTTTTTCTTTTGTTTTTGGGTCATTCTCTGTTGAAAATGGGATGAAATTTCCTTCTTTAACTTTCTCTTGCAGGAGGATATAATTTCGGTATGGAACAAAACTGCTTGTGATCAAGCAACCACTGCTAGGATACGGGACACACTGCGCCGTGTATTAAATCTACCACCAAGCACCATTATGGAGTACAAGACACACACGGACAGCATCAAGTAAGATTGGCTCGCAATGATTTCTTACTGTGAATTTTTTTTTCTTCTTTTTCTTCACTTAAATTTGTATAGATTTTTCACAGAGATATATACAAAACAGTGCAACACCATCACCATAAATAAAACAAACTAGGAAAAACAATCAAAATATAAACATAAATAGATAGGGGGGGCCAGAATGTTGCCTGGGTTTCAACAACTAAGTTACAGAGAAAGGTTGAACAAGTTAGGTCTTTATTCTTTGGAGCGCAGAAGGTTAAGGGGGGACTTGATAGAGGTCTTTAAAATGATGAGAGGGATAGACAGAGTTGATGTAGATAAGCTTTTCCCAAGGAGAGCAGGGAAGATTCAAACAAGAGGACATGACTTCAGAAGTTTAGGAGTAACATGAGGGGGAACTTCTTTACTCAGAGAGTGGTAGCTGTGTGGAATGAGCTTCCAGTGGAAGTGGTGGAGGCAGGTTCGATTTTATCATTTAAAAATAAATTGGATAGGCAGTGGTGGAGGCAGGTTCGATTTTATCATTTAAAAATAAATTGGATAGGTATATGGATGGGAAAGGAATGGAGGGTTATGGTCTGAGTGCAGGTAGATGGGACTAGGTGAGAGTAAGTGTTCGGCACGGACTAGAAGGGCCGAGATGGCCTGTTTCCGAGCTGTAATTGTTATATGGTTATTATACGGAAGTAAATAAATAAATAAAAGGAATAAGGCCATGTGGTTCACTTAACAAATTAAGAAAAATACGTTACATTGATTCGTTATCTGGAGAAATTTCAATATTCACCCAAACATACCATCTAGTTCTATATAACACAATCTTCCCATATATATAGCTCGGCATTTATCTAATTGGTGTCAATGGGTGAAAGATGTCTCGTAGCGGCTGCTAATTACTGAACCGGGGAGAATGCAGGGCTAGAGGTTATGATACGTATTGGAATCAACAACATAGTTAGGAGAAGCGATGAGCCCTGCACTATGAGCTTAGGGAGCTAGGTAGCTGTTTAAAGAGCAGGACGTCAACGTTTGTAGTCTCG